>NW_017618711.1:3547500-3640000 GCF_001879475.1 Ipomoea nil
TAAAGTTAGGAACCAAGGGTGGAGGAAGGGGGGCGGTGTCGACCAAAGGGGGAAGGCGAGGGAGGACGGTGGCGATAAGACGTAAGGAGGCTCACCGAAACCAAAGTAACGGTAATTTGGAGATCAAAGTTGCAAAATCATACAGATCTTGGATGGTGGCACCAAAAAGGAATTACATACAGAATAACAACCAAAATGGTTGGAATAATTCCATGCATGGTAAAGATAATGGTGACCACAACAAAGTCAAACCGAGTCAGATCCATAGTAACACTCCAATTGACAAACATACTAGTACTAGTTTTTTAAATAATGCCCAATGTTTTTTTTTTAAATAATTACTTTAAAGTATATCAAGGCAAGATTATATTGGAATTCTTCATGCATAGATAATTGAATGTTAAATTTGCGTATTTAAATAGGCAATTCTAAGTTTACAAATTCAAGATAATATAGTCAGAATTGATTATAATTGTCAATAAAATAATTGTATAGGTATTGTTGAAACCAAATACGGGACATAAGGGAGAGCAAATAAAAATTAGGGCATAAAATATTAAATATATACTAATATTGAAGAGCTAACTGCTGATTGTCAAACAAGGACATTGCGAGATAGTTTCTTACTTCAACTTGTTGTGTGATTTGAATACTCTTTTTGTCCATAAATCCCCAAGTAGTTAATATGATTGACTTAATTATATTTTTTTTATTTTTTATTTTTTTAAAACTATTATTATTATTATTATTATTATTATTATTATTATTATTATTATTATTATTATTATTATTATTATTATTATTATTATTATTATTATTATTATTATTATTATTACTATTATTATTATTTTATTATTATTATTATTATTATTATTATTATTATTATTATTATTATTATTATTATTATTATTATTATTATTATTATTATTATTATTATTATTATTATTATTATTATTATTATTATTATTATTATTATTATTATTATTATTATTATTATTATTATATGTATACCCTTAGGTCATTTTACATGTTAATCTAAACAGCTAATTTTTTCAAATATCTTTTTACCAACCGTTGATATAATTCGCTAGTCAAATTCGCTAATATAATCCGCTAACACTAACCGCTAACTGCTGATTGTCAAACAAGGACATTGCGAGGTAGTTCTCACTTCAATTTGTTGTGTGATTTCAATACTCTCTTTGTCAACAAATCCCTCAAGTAGTTAATATGATTGGCTTTATTAATTATATATATTTTTTAATTTTTTCATGGTATTATTAAATACTTGATAAATAAATATATAGCATTATTTTGTATTATAACTTTGATATTTAATTAAAAAATAATGCACAAAAGAAATAATAGACAATGTAGTGAATATAATCAATTGATGAATTTGAATGTAAAGAATTTTTGCATGCGAGAGGCACGGGGTTTGATTCCCTGCACCTCCATGTGATTAGTTCTGTCGACATTAATTCAATATATATATATATATATATATATATATATATATATATATATATATATATATATATATATATATACATACATATATATATAATGATTAAGATTATGGACGGGGATGTAGCTCAGATGGTAGAGCGCTCGCTTAGCATGCGAGTGGTATGGGGATCGATACCTCGCATTTCCAATTGTATTCTACAACAACAATGTATAACTAATGGTTGCTCACTCTCACTAGAGTTTAATTAAGAATGAATATGAAAATTTTAATCTTTGAAGCTAGAGAGGACCCGACGGTAGCGATAAAATGGAGGCAAAGGAGGGTCACCGGAACCAAGGTAACGGTAACTTGGATGGTCGAACCAAGGTAACAGTAACTTGGATGGTCAAACAAAGGTAACGGCAACTTGGATGGTAGGACCAAGGTAAAGCAAGGAACCAGGGGTGGAGGAAGGGGGACGGTGGCGACAAAGGTAAGGGAAACCTTTTGAAGCTGGAGAAGACCCAACGGTGGACGACGGTGGCGATAAAATGGAGGTAAAGGAGGGTCACCGGAACCAAGGTAACGGTAACTTGGATAGACCACGGTGGAGGACGGTGGCGATAAAACGGAGGCAAAGGAGGGTCACCGGAACCAAGGTAACGGTAACTTGGATAGACCACGGTGGAGGACGGTGGCGATAAAACGGAGGCAAAGGAGGGTCACTGGAACCAAGGTAACGCTAACTTGGATGGACCAAGGAGGTAACGGTAACTTGGTTAGACAACGGTGGAGGACGATGGCGATAAAACAGAGGCAAAGGAGGGTCACCGGAACCGAGGTAACGCTAACTTGGATTGTAGAACCAAGGTAACGCTAACTTGGATTGTAGATCCAAGGTAACGCTAACTTGGATTGTAGAACCAAGGTAACGTTAACTTGGATTGTAGAACCAAGGTAACGCTAACTTTGATTGTAGAACCAAGATAAAGCTAACTTGGATTGTAGAACCAAGGTAACGCTAACTTGGATGGTAGAACCAAGGTCACGGTAACTTGGATGGACCATGGTAAAGCAAGGAACCAGCGGTGGAGAAAGGGGGACGGTGGAAATGTATTCTACAACAATTCATAACTAATGGTTTGTAACACCCCAGATTTTCAGGGTATTTAAAGCTTATAAAATAAAGGTGAAATCTCATTAAATCTCAAAACATAATACGAGAGTATGGGGTGCTATGCCACACCTGAGCTAGAGAACTCAGGTGCGCAGGCTAACTAACTAATATCCCCAAATAGTATCAATACTAAATCATGGCACGTAGGCCGAAAGGGAAAAACTATCTAAGCTACGTCCAAGCTTCTAGCGTACTCCAGTGATCTACTCGTCTGTGCCTGAAAGCCAAATATATCTGTTCAGCGAGAGATGCTGGTAACCCACTCCAACGCGTTGAAATACATTACATATAGAGATATATATAGATATACGAAAACCATTTTGAAGCATGAAGATATATCCTACGAGACTCTAGCTTTTAAAACCGGGAATGACTCGACAGATAAGGCTAGACACAAGCAACAGTTATAACAAGCGTATACAATCCACAACAGGCAAGACAGATACAGCTGAGCATAATTAATAATCATAACCCAACATAAACAATCCCCAGCATAAATCCCATAGTCACATCCCCCAATATACTCATAAACACAACTCATCCATATCTCATCACATAGCACACTTTGTTGGCGCCACAAGACCAATCGCATGCCCATACATGAGGGTCAGCGCATATAGCTCTGACACGGCCCCGCAGCACCCTGCCCCGTCTCACATTACGGAGGAGCCGATCGCAACCGACTAATGAACCGCAGTTCTATGTAATATTTATATACCTGACCGGTCTCTACCAGCCTGGTTAACAGTTGGGATGGTTCTCAACCCGTTCAACTGCCCGTATAGTGGACCTTTGTCCTATATAATATTTATATACCTGACCGGTCTTTACCAGCCTGGTTAACAGCCGGTATGGTTCTCAGCCCATCCGACTGCCCGTATAGTGGAACTTAGTCCTATATAATATTTATATACCTGACCGGTCTCTACCAGCCTGGTTAACAGCCGGTATGGTTCTCAGCCCACCCGACTGCCCGTATAGCCCGATTGATCTTAACCAATTCAGGGTGACACGCACACATAACACGTAGCAAGCACATGCAACCCACATTAACACATTGGGAAGGGGAGGAAACGTATAACAAAACCTATGCGTGATCCTTCACATGCTAAGAATAGTCCTAAGGGGTTCATACTCCTTTCACCTAGGTCAGCGGGATACCAATTCAACTAGCATGCAATATATAAGATTCATACAACATACGAATGGTACCCGAAATATCAAACTAGACATAGGCACGATAGACGGAGTCCGTTGGGACTCTACGGGGGTCGGGGAAACATCAAACGGGGAAGTCGAAATCCCGGGTTGGGGTATTTTCCAGCGGGTAGCTGGTGGGTGGGGGTTCACCCGCCGGCGTGCACTGTTCCGGGCAGCGGGTGCCCGGCGGGCAACTGCCCGCCCGCCGGCTGCCCGCTGCCGGGACTGCCCGACTTGGCCGCGGGTAGGTGGCGGATCCCCTACCCCCACCTACCCCCCACTAACTCTTTTCATCATAAAACGCCCCGGGAACCATTGTGGAACCCGAAACCATGCTTAGACACTTTACAACGCAATTAACGATCAACACGTAGTCAATTAACAGATCAAATACGAGAAACGTACGGCAAATAACCTATCATGCTTTTCTAACATAATCGACACCCCAAACATGCAATTTCTCACCCGATACACCAAGAATGATATCATACGATACAACCTAGGGTTCTAATCACTTTTATACCCACAAGAATACGATTCGTCCTCCGATTACAAGATTCGGTGCAAATAACACATAAGCATATACAATTATCAAGAATGACATATAAACATCAGGAACTCCACATAATCATCAAGAACATCATAATTATCAAGAATATCCCAATATCAAGATCACCCATGGAATTATCCCATCAATCATCAATAATAATATCGCAAATCATCAATACACAATAATATGGGGAAATCCTACGGGGGAAATCATAGCTATGAAAATAGGTTTTGTTGAGACATGGGTTACCTCTTAACCTTAATTAATTCCTTGGCTATGAAGGGTCTCTCTTTAAGTTTTCTTGCTTTCTTGATTTCTTCTAAGGGAATTCTTGGAGCTCTTTGGGAGGGTGGAACGTTTATTGTGGTGGGGGGTTCTAGGTGCCTCTTAAGTCCCCTATTTATATATTTAGGAGTCCTAGTTAGGAACTAATATTATGGGCTTGCTAATTCTATTCCTTTTGGGACTAAGGATTGGGTTTAGGGATAAGGGTCCATGGTCCATAGTGGACCATATTAATTAATTAAAGGGAATCCTAATCGTAGTCTGAATAGTAAAAGGCCTACTTCCTTTATTCCTAATAGATAACTAGGTCTAGGATTCCTAATTAGAATCTGAATAGTAAAGGTTTACTTTCTTTATTCCTAATAGGCTTAAGACTCTAATTTAGGCAAGGGTCCACAGTTCATGGTGGACCTTATTAATTAATTAAAGGAAACCTAACCGAATTAAATCATATTTAATTATTATTAACGGGATTAATTAAATAATTAATCCGGGATTGAAGGCCATAACACGGGGTGTTACACTCTCCCCCCCTTACGAGAAGCTTCGTCCCCGAATCTTGGAAATTATTGCGGGGGTAACGAGTCCAAAGTAGTACAGTGGTCCTATAGCGAAAGCATTCTACGGGGAAACTGTATAATTGTATGTTTATGTGTGCTGGGTTTTTGGGAACGATTAGGTTTAAAGGGCTAAGAGAGTGGGTCTCAAACCTGGGGACAAAGTGAATTTAGGAATTAGGATCAAAGTTTCCAAGGTTGCAACTTAGGGTGTGAGGTTGCCTCCTTGTATGGAATCGTTAAAATAGGGGATCAAGAGTGTGGTTGAAGGGTAGAAAGGGTTTTGAAATAAGGAGGGGCCGATTTTCCGAGGGAGGGAAGGGAATTCGGCTAGGATGGGTTAAGGGTTCTCGATCTTCAAGTGACTATTCTGGTTTGATGCTTTGATCACGATGTATTAACGAACTGATGATCCTTCTTCCTTGGTGTTGGCACTTTCTTGACTTTAAGATCCTTGTTAGACCTTGCTTCCCATGCTAAGGTTTCATCCTTCTCCCCATCTTGAGGGAATCTCCCGTGATGATTTAACACTTACTTCTTTAATGCGTCCAAGGTCTTGACCAAGTTTGGTCAACCAAGCCAATCTCTTAGGGCGCACTTCCCAAATTCTTCCCAAAGTTTCTTGGGAGTCGATAAACCTTGGGTTGATTTTCCCTTCTTATTGAATTTCATTTCCCCTTTAGTGAATGAAATTCTTAGTAAGACTTCATGTCTTCCCCAAGGTTCGACTAGTTGTGCCTTTTTGTGTTACTTTTAATGGTGAGGGTGTCCTTGCAGGCTCTTTTTCTTTTCGAAGCGTAGTTGGTTACCTAACCTCGTTGTGGAATGACTCGGTGACTTTACGAGTCATCTCATTTCCTTATGGGTCCTTAATGACCCTTGAGATCTTGGCATAAATGTGCTTTTTTACTTTTTGCCTAGCACCACGGACTACGTAGTTCTTGATTCCATAGAACTTGTAAGGAGTCCTCTGATTTGCTTGAACGATATCCATGGTTTGAAGGAGTCCTGGTCCATCCTTAGCATTTTGAATTTTAAGGTCTTTGTGAGTACTTAGCACGAGTTCCCAACTCGCCTCCTTGGTTTGCACAATCCTTTATGCCAATCATCCCTAGTCGGTTGCATCGTAGAGTCCAACTTCAACCCCACGTGTAATGCAATTGGTTGTGCTTTTCCGATGGTGTGTTGCGTGTCAAGGTCTTTTACCGATGACACCATGTTTGGGTGACCCATGGTTCTTTACCCAAGACTCGTGTTCATCAATCGAGGCACACAAGTGCGCCATGAATCAATAAAGTGAGGGGTTAAGAAATCAGCACATTGTACCAGTGGGCGCGAGGTGGGCGGTCATCCGCCTGCCAAGCTCCTGTTGGGGACCCGTCAAGGTCCCGTTGGGGACCCGCGGGAAGGTGACTAGGAAGAGTGAATTCCTTCGGGGAAAATCCCAAGAATGCACAGATTCAAGTCCCGACAAGCCCCATGTCCATGTGCACAATAGAAGGGACTTGAATACATAGGGTGGCCCATCGTATAGTTTTATTGATCCTTAGGTATGAGTTTATAGATGAGTCAAGACTCTCACATGTTCTTTTTGCTCAGTAGGTCGGGTCCGATTTCCAATTAGCAACCTCGTCACCTTCACCGGGTGGTTGGTTATAAGCCAATCTTTGTCTTTGCCTTGCTTGATTAATGATAAGCCTTCTTGGTTTTTCTTGGAGTTCGGCTTGTCGCTCGTTCTTTGTTCAGTCCTTTGGTGACCAAGTGCTTGGTGATGCATTTCTCTTCCTTGGAATGCATTGATTGACTGCCTTTGACGTCACATGCTGTTTTGGTGATTTTGTGTGTTACATGTACTTCTTACGGTGTCATAAAACCATCAAGGTCTTTGTTCCCAGGTAAGACCCTTATCACCGGGAGGCCCTAGTTGTATGATACTTTCCATGCGTCTGTTGCCTCTTCTTGTCATATCGAGTTCTTTTCGACAATTCGTGCTAACGATTGAGAAAATACGTTGTTTATGTACTACTTTTCTTTCTTGCATTTAATTGGCGTTCCCGGTCTCCGGGTTGGGATAGTTTCGCCCATTCTTAACCAGTTCCGGAGGGGTTCGCTCATGCTGGAGGGAGCGGTCTCCCACTTCCGTTACTCCTTCTTTCGGGTTTGTCCCTAAATTCCCCGTTTGGTAGAAGTTGGCTTTACTGGTGTAGGCTTCGTTGGGCGTGCGGGGTTTGCTTACAGTTAGGGCCTTCTGGGTTTCGTAGTTGTGGTCAGTCACAGACTTCTTTATCTTGGTTGTCTCTGTAGGATCTAATTCAGGCGCGAAACGAGCCAGTTGGAGGGATCGTTTGTGGTATTCCCTGATGGTGGTCATCCCTTGTTTTAGGTGGAGGATTTTCCTCGTACATGATTGCCCTTACAGGTGCGGGGTGGAATCGTCCCCGTAGCTGTGCCCCTAGGCACTCCTAGTTGAACCCCTGGTTGTTGCCTATAAGTGGGTTCTTCGTGGATTTATCAAAGATCAGCCTCGTGTCTTGAGGTGAAATGAGGCTATCCCTACGCGGCGTTCCTCTGGGTATTCCACTAATCCCGATGACCTTGTTGAAGGTTCGGGTTCATTCTTCGAGGAGCGTGGGATCCTTGACTGTCTTCTTGTTGGCGCCATGCTGCTGGTTTTCAGGGTCAATATTTATTGTATCGATGAGTTAGTGTGCTGCACCCTTACCTTTGTGTGGTAAGCGTAGGGGGAAGTTATTTTAAGTTTGGAGAGGGATAAGGTGAGGGGAGGTTACGTGTAGGTTTCACAATCTCACCGCGCGTCCTAAGATTCCTGAATCCTATGTTCCTAAGTACCTAGAGTTCAAGCCTAATGTCCTAAAGTCCGGTCTTAAGAGTCTTATCCTAGGGTCAAACTTAGGCTCTGATACCAACTGTAACACCCCAGATTTTCAGGATATTTAAAGCTTATAAAATAAAGGTGAAATCTCATTAAATCACAAAACATAATACGAGAGTATGGGGTGCTATGCCACACCTGAGCTAGAGAACTCAGGTGCACAGGCTAACTAACTAATATCCCCAAATAGTATCAATACTAAATCATGGCACGCAGGCCGAATGGGAAAAACTATCTAAGCTACGTCCAAGCTTCTAGCGCACTCCAGTGATCTACTCGTCTGTGCCTGAAAGCCAAATATATCTGTTCAGCGAGAGATGCTGGTAACCCACTCCAACGCGTTGAAATACATTACATATAGAGATATATATAGATATACGAAAACCATTTTAAAGCATGAAGATATATCCTACAAGACTCTAGCTTTTAAAACCGGGAATGACTCGACAGATAAGGCTAGACACAAGCAACAGTTATAACAAGCGTATACAATCCACAACAGGCAAGACAGATACAGCTGAGCACAATTAATAATCATAACCCAACATAAACAATCCCCAGCATAAATCCCATAGTCACATCCCCCAATATACTCATAAACACAACTCATTCATATCTCATCACATAGCACACTTTGTTGGCGCCACAGGACCAATCGCATGCCCATACATGAGGGTCAGCGCATTTAGCTCTGACACGGCCCCGCAGCACCCTGCCCCGTCTCACATTACGGAGGAGCCGATCGCAACCGACTAATGAACCGCAGTTCTATGTAATATTTATATACCTGACCGGTCTCTACCAGCCTGGTTAACAGTTGGGATGGTTCTCAACCCATTCAACTGCCCGTATAGTGGACCTTTGTACTATATAATATTTATATACCTGACTGGTCTTTACCAGCCTGGTTAACAGCCGGTATGGTTCTCAGCCCATCCGACTGCCCGTATAGTGGAACTTAGTCCTATATAATATTTATATACCTGACCGGTCTCTACCAGCCTGGTTAACAGCCGGTATGGTTCTCAGCCCACCCGACTGCCCGTATAGCCCGATTGATCTCAACCAATTCGGGGTGACACGCACACATAACACGTAGCAAGCACATGCAACCCACATTAACACATTGGGAACGGGAGGAAACGTATAACAAAACCTATGCGTGATCCTTCACATGCTAAGAATAGTCCTAAGGGGTTCATACCCCTTTCACCTAGGTCAGCGGGATACCAATTCAAATAGCACGCAATATATAAGATTGATAAGTGCTTAATTGTCTATATTTTCTCCCCTTTCACTAGGCCATTTTGCTCATATATTCTTCCAAATTTCATGAGATTAGGACTAAATTGTGTTATTTTGCAAGGAGTTTGGTTTGAAAAGCATTGGAAGCAAAGTTGAGTATTTTCAGGCATTTTGGTGGACATTGGAGTCAAATGGAGCGTTTTGGATGCATTAGAAGTCATTGGGAGCCAAGGAGAAGCTAAGAGGATGGCTAAAACACTTCAAAAGGAGACTAAGAGTGGTGTTTTCAATGGTGTTGGTCATTTGGGCAAACCAAAACAAAAGAGGAGCAAAAGATCAATGCATTGCAATTTTCTCTCATTTCGACCACTGTTCGGTATTTTGACTATATCTCAGCCTAGGAGTGTTGAAATGAAGTGATTCTTGTTCCATTGGAAAGAAGACTCAAAGGGCTACAATTCTTATAAATACATCAAAGTCTAAAAAGGAATCCACAGGGGTCCAAATTGTCCTTGAAGTTGAAGTTCCAAACTGACAAACCAAAACTGACTACCGTTTTGTTTTTGGACCATATCTCGGCCTAGGAATGTCCAAATGAAGTGATTCTTGCGCCATTGGAAAGAAGACTCGAAGGGATACAACTATTATGAAGACCATAATTCCAAAATCTGACGTTTTGAAGGACAAAAGACACGGCCAAGTGCACGGCCGTGTCTGTGGCCGTGTATTTTCTGTGCATTCCAGTAGCTACTGCTGTTTTGGACACAGCCAGGGACATGGCCATGTCCCTGGCCGTGTCACCTCTGCTGCAACTTTTTATAAACTCCATTTTTTGTCATTTCTACTTGGTTTTGACTCTTGTTAGAACCCTAGACACTCTCTTTCATTCTCCTTCATATTTTTAGGTTAGAATAGGCTTAGATTTATGTTTCTTAACACTTTTGAAGCTTGTAATCTTGGATTTGAAGCTTGGATTCCAACATTTCAAGATTCCACCATCCATTTTCAATAGAGAAGCTTTTCTTCCTTTTATCTCTTTATTTTGCAAGATTTATGTTTGTTACTTATGCTTTTGTGTTCTTTATGCTATTTAATCATGAGTAGTTAGTTTATGGACTTGAGTTAGGGTTGTATTATCTATCTTGATGCTTGATTTGTGATTATTGCAAAAAGGGGAAGAACTCCAACCTAGGGTTCATGTGTTTGTGAAGGTTTTGTATTTATATCTTGTTAATGTTTGATGTACACATTCATTAGCTTGTTTTTGGAGGATTCCTTGCCTCAACGAGAGTTGGGTGATGAATCCAAGCCACCCCTTGCATAGACCCGATTTCTTCATACAAAAATAGGGGAAATTGGGGGCTTTAGATGCTTTGTGTGCTTTGTGTGCTTGATGGACTTGGAAAGTGGGGCAATTCCTTGTTCTAATCCTTGTTTATTAATCACAAGAATGGTTCGTAGACTAGGATGCCTACGTGCACTCCCGCTTGATTCCTTGGTTACTTGTTCTCCCTAATCCCTTAGTTTGGTAAAGCATCTAGATGATAATGCTCCCTAGCTTGAGTCCTATTTCTTTATTTTGTGTTTATCTTTGTGTATATGTGTTAGCCTTATCATTTTCTTAAACTTAGTTTTCTTAGCTTCTTGTTGATTTCCTTATGCTAGTGCCTAGTTTTTGTGTTTGCATATTGCGTGCCATATCCCCCAATCCCCTGAGGACGATATTTCACACCCGAGCTCACATCTCATTTTTACCACATCAAAGATTCATACAACCTACGAATGGTACCCGAAATATCAAACTAGACATAGGCACGATAGGCGGAGTCCGTTGGGACACCACGGGGGTCGGGGAAACATCAAACGGGGAAGCCGAAATCCCGGGTTGGGGTATTTTCAAGCGGGTAGCCGGTGGGTGGGGGTCCACCCGTCGGCTGCCCGCCGGCGTGCACTGTTCCGGGCAGCGGGTGCCCGGCGGGCAGCTGCCCGCCCGCCGACTGCCCGCTGCCGGGACTGCCCGACTTGGCCGCGGGTAGGTGGCGGGTCCCCTACCCCCACCTACCCCCCACTGACTCTTTTCATCACAAAACGCCCCGCGAACCATTGTGGAACCCGAAACCATGCTTAGACACTTTACAACGCAATTAACGATCAACACGTAGTCAATTAACGGATCAAATACGAGAAACGTACGGCACATAACCTATCATGCTTTTCTAACATAATCGACAACCCAAACATGCAATTTCCTACCCGATACACCAAGAATGATATCATACGATACAACCTAGGGTTCTAATCACTTTTATACCCACAAGAATACGATTCGTCCCCCGATTACAAGATTCGGTGCAAATAACACATAAGCATATACAATTATCAAGAATGACATATAAACATCAGGAACTCCACATAATCATCAAGAACATCATAATTATCAAGAATATCCCAATATCAAGATCACCCATGGAATTATCCCATCAATCATCAATAATAATATCGCAAATCATCAATACACAATAATATGGGGAAATCCTACGGGGGAAATCATAGCTATGAAAATAGGTTTTGTTGAGACATGGGTTACCTCTTAGCCTTAATTAATTCCTTGGCTATGAAGGGTCTCTCTTTAAGTTTTCTTGCTTTCTTGATTTCTTCTAAGGGAATTCTTGGAGCTCTTTGGGAGGGTGGAACGTTTATTGTGGTGGGGGTTCTAGGTGCCTCTTAAGTCCCCTATTTATATATTTAGGAGTCCTAGTTAGGAACTAATATTATGGGCTTGCTAATTCTATTCCTTTTGGGACTAAGGATTGGGTTTAGGGATAAGGGTCCATGGTCCATAGTGGACCATATTAATTAATTAAAGGGAATCCTAATCGTAGTCTGAATAGTAAAAGGCCTACTTCCTTTATTCCTAATAGATAACTAGGTCTAGGATTCCTAATTAGAATCTGAATAGTAAAGGGTTTACTTTCTTTATTCCTAATAGGCTTAAGACTCTAATTTAGGCAAGGGTCCACAGTTCATGGTGGACCTTATTAATTAATTAAAGGAAACCTAACCGAATTAAATCATATTTAATTATTATTAACGGGATTAATTAAATAATTAATTCGGGATTGAAGGCCGTAACACGGGGTGTTACATGGTTGCCCAGGATCACTTGAGTTTAATTAAGAATGAATCTGAAAATTTTAATCTTTGAAGCTGGAGAGGACCCAACGGTGGACGACGGTGGTGATAAAATGGAGGCAAAGGAGGGTCACCGGAACCAAGGTAACGGTAACTTAGATGGACCACGGTGAAGGACGGTGGCGATAAAATGGAGGCAATGGAGGGTCACCAGAACCAAGGTAACGCTAACTTGGATGGTAGAACCAAGGTAACGGTAATTTGGATGGTAGAACCAAGGTAACGGCAACTTGACCAAGGTAACGCTAACTTGGATGGAAGAACCAAGGTAATGGTAACTTGGATGGTAGAACCAAGGTAACGACAACTTGGATGGTAGAACCAAGGTAACGGTAACTTGGATGGACCAAGGTAAAGCAAGGAACAAGGGGTGGAGGAAAGGAGACGGTGGCGACCAAGGTAAAGGTAACTTGGATGGTAGTAGATGGTCTAACCAAGGGGGAAGGCGAGGGAGGACAGTGGCGATAAGACGGAGGCAAAGGAGGCTCACTGGAACCAAGGTTACGGTAATTTGGAGATCAAAGCTACAGAATCATACAGATCTTGGATGGTGGCACCAAAAAGGAATTACATACAGAATAACAACCAAAATGGTTGGAATAATTCCAAGCATGGTAAAGATAATGGTGACCACAACAAAGTCAAACCGAGTAAGACCCACAGTAACACTCCAATTGACAAACATACTAGTATAATTTCTGGTCATAACCATATCAATGGGGGTGTAGCTCATATTGTAGAGCGCTTGCTTCGCATGCGAGAGGCACGGGGTTCGATTCCCTACACTTCTATGTGGTATATATATATATATATATATGTATATATATATATATATATATATATATATATATATATATATATATATATATATTTATTTATTTATTTATATGGAGAAAGAATCCATGGAGAACATCCCTTGTTGGATGTTTTGGATATATTCAAGTTGCGGTTGGAATGCGACGCGGACTTCGCTGGCTGTGTTGATTCTCGAAATCAACTTCAGGCGTTTTTATTCTGGCCAGTGGGGCTATCTCATGGAGAAGTGTTAAATAGTCCTCAATAGCTACTTCTACCATGGAAGCCGTGTTCGTTTCCAGTTTCGAGGCAACTTCATAGGGTGTTTGGCTAAAGAATTTTTTCACTGGGCTTAGAATTATAGATTCTATGTCTAAGCCATTGAAAGTCTACTGTGACGACTCAGCTACAGTCTTCCTAGCTAAGACCACAAAAGTGGGAGTCGAATTAAGCACATCGACATCAAGTTCTTAGCAATTAGGGAGCGTGTAAAAAAATAAAGGTGTATTCTTTGAACACATTCATACTGAGTTGGTGTTAGCAGATCCCTTGACTAAATGCATGCCTTCAGTTAAATTCAAGGATCTAGTTCAGAAAATGAGACTTTCATCCACTTTGTGATTTGTATATACATTCAGTTTCAATAAAATTCTTTGGCATTCAGACATTTTCTCAATTAAGTGTGTACACCTTCATTTGCTTCATATTGATGAGAAAATGTACTTCAGGGACTTGGAATAAACATAGGGTTTATTTCGTTGGGTTTTGTTTCCTAATTAAGTGCCCAATGGCAGTTTGCATTTCATCATAATGGATACTACTCGTGCTAATCAGAACATATCATTATGGTTGGTGTTTTTCTGTAATTGAGTGGTAGTGCTTGCACCAAGTAGGAGTACGATCCTTTTAAGATTTCCTACATCACACAAAAAGTGGACTGGTCTATCAATGAATTGATAACCAGGTGTGCAATGGAGGAACAAAGGCTTGTGGCTAAGTTTGGGTATGTTCCATCTTTTTTTGTTTGTTTCGAATCTAATATGTCAGAAGTTAATACTAATTCTTGGTGGGTTGACTCTGGTTCAACAATCCACATTGCAAACTCTTTGCAGGATTTGACAAAATTGAGACAGCCAATGGGAACTGAGTGTAGCATCTTCTCTGGAAACAAGATTGCGTCACCAGTAGAAGCTGTCGGAGTTTGCAATTTAGTTTTGGACAATGGTTTTGTATTGACATTAGAAAAGACATTTTATGTTCCTAGTTTTTCTAGGAACTTAGTTTCAGTATCTAGACTTGTACCCTTCGGATATTCTTTTGAATTTAATACCAATAATATCAAGTTATTTCATTATCTACTTGTATTGCAGCCTGGTACATTGTCTGATGGTCTTTTCCGTCTTAAATTAAAGAATGATTCAGTTTACAATTCTTTACATGTTCAAAACGGCACCAAACGGTGCAGTATTAACGACAATTCCTCAATGTTGTGGCATAGGAGATTAGGTCATATCTCCCTTGAGCGTATTAAAAGGTTAGTAAAGGATGGAGTACTTTCTACTCTAGACTATACTGACTTTGAGACTTGCATTGACTGCATTAAGGGTAAGCAGACAAACAAGTCAAAGAAAGGTGCCAACAGAAGTTCAACGTTGTTGGAAATTATTCATACTGACATATGTTGTCCTGATATGACAATACCTGGTCAGAAATATTTCATCACCTTCATTGATGACTTCTCAAGATTTTCCTATGTGTATTTACTTCATCATAAACATGAAGCATTGGATGCCTTTAAATCATTTAAAGCTGAAGTTGAAAACCAATGTAACAGGAAAATACACATAGTTAGGTCTGATAGGGGTGGTGAATACTATGGTAGATATACTGAGAATGGACAAGCACCTGGTCCCTTTGCTAAGTTTCTTCAAGAGCATGGGATTGTTGCCCAATACGCCATGCCTGGTTCTCCGGACCAAAATGGTGTAGCTGAAAGAAGAAACTGGACCCTTCTGGATATGGTGCAGAGTATGCTTAGCAACTCTAAGCTTCCAAAGTCGTTGTGGGATGAAGCACTTAAGACGGCAACGTATATATTCAACCGTGTTCCAACCAAGGCTGTCCCTAAGACACCATTTGAGTTATTCAAAAGTTGGAAACCGAGTTTGCAACATATGCGTGTTTAGGGATGCCCGTCTGAGGTGAGGATATATAACCCACACGAGAAGAAACTTGACCCAAGGACGATTAGTGCTTTCTTTATTGGATATGCACAATCTTCTAAGGGTTATAGGTTCTATTGTCCATGTCATACTACTAGGGTAGTGGAATCAAGGAATGCTAAATTTCTTGAAGATGGCTTGATTAGTGGGAGTGATCGGTTTAAGGGCTTAGTTCGTTCTTTTGATCATATTGACTCTCAACCTTCTACGTCATCTGGTGGGGTTGTACTTATCCGCAGTGCTCCTTTAGTTCTGCCTGAAGATACACCACCTACCGTTGAGATTCCACAAATTGTTGAGGATCAGCCTTTGGAAGAACCAGTTCAGGACTTACAGCAATTGCCTGAACTAGATTTCGAACCAATGGTTGAACCAACTCAGGATATACAACAAGATTCTGAGCCGATGCAGATTGCACCAATTCAAGAACTGCCACCAGAATATATATATATATATATATATATATATATATATATGTATATATATAATGACTGAGATTATGGACGGGGATGTAGCTCAGATGGTAAAGCGCTTGCTTAGCATGCGAAAGGTATGGGGATCAATACCTCGCATCTCCAATTATATTCTACAACAATTCATAACTAATGGTTGCCCAGGATCACTAGAGTTTAATTAAGAATGAATATGAAAATTTTAATCTTTGAAGCTGGAGAGGAACCAACGGTGGACGACGATGGCGATAAAATGGAGGCAAAGGAGGGTCACCGGATGGTAGAACCAAGGTAACGCTAACTTGGATGGAAGAACCAAGGTAACAGCAACTTGGGTGGTAGAACCAAGGTAACGGCAACTTGGATGGGAGTACCAAGGTAACGGTAACTTGTATGGACCAAGGTAAAGCAAGGAACCAAGGGTGGAGGAAGGGGGACGGTGGCGACCAAGGAAACGGTAACCTTTTGAAGCTGGAGAGGACCCAACGGTGGACGACGGTGGCGATAAAATGGAGGCAAAGGAGGGTCACCGGAACCAAGGTAACGGTAACTTGGATAGACCACGGTGGAGGACGGTGGCGATAAAACGGAGGCAAAGGAGGGTCACCGGAACCAAGGTAACGCTAACTTGGATGGTAGAACCAAGGTAACGCTAACTTGGATGGTAGAACCAAGTAACGGTAACTTGGATGGTAGAACCAAGGTAACGGCGACTTGGATGGTAGAACCAAGGTAACGGTAACTTGGATGGACCAAGGTAAAGCAAGGAACTAGGGGTGGAGAAAGGGGGATAGTGGCGACCAAGGTAACGGTAACTTGGATGGTAGTAGATGATCTAACAAAAAGGAATCATACAGATCTTGGTTCCGATAAAACGGAGGCTAAGGAGGCTCACCGGAACCAAGGTAACGGTAATTTGGAGATCAAAGTTACAGAATCATACAGATCTTGGATGGTGGCGCCTAAAAGGAATTACATACAGAATAACAACCAAAATGGTTGGAATTATTCCAAGCATGGTAAAGATAATGGTGACCAGAAAAAAGTCAAACCGAGTAAGACCCCCCGCTTAGCATGCGAGAGGTACGAGGATCGATCCCCCGCATCTCCAATCGTATTTTACGACAATTCATAACCAATGGTTGCCTAGGATCACTAGAGTTTAATTAAGAATGAATATGATAATTTTTATCTTTGAAGCTGGAGAGGATCCACCGGTGGACGACGGTGGCGATAAAACAGAGGCGAACCAAGGTAACGGTAATTTGGAGATACGAGATACGAAGGGAAGTTAGAGAATCATATAGATCTTGGATGTTGGCACCAAAAAGGAATTACATACAAAACAACAACCAAAATAGTTGGAATAATTCCAAGCATGCTAAAGATAATGGTGACCACAACAAGGTCAAACGAGTCAGACCTACAGTAACACTCCAATTGACAAACATACTAGTATAATTTTAGCTCACACCTATATTAATGGTGGTGTAGCTCATATGGTAAAGCGCTCGCTTCGCATGCGAGAGGCACGGGGTTTGATTCCCTACACCTCTAGGTGGTAAGTTTTGTAGACATTAATTCAATTGAAATGTGATTTTGATTATATATATATATATATATATATATATATATATATATATATATATATATATATATATATATATATATATATACTGGTTTTGCCACGTTTTGTCCTAAACTTTCAAATTGACCATCTGTTGTCCTTTGACTTTCAAATTTAACCATTTATGGTCCAAGTTAACCACCAATGGTCCAAGTTAACCACCAATGGTCCTTCAACGATTAAATTTTAACTAACCATGGTCCTTTCAAGAGGACTACAACTAGTTAAATTTTGAAAGTTGAAGGACCATGGGTGATTAACTTTGGACAAAATATGGTTAGATTTGAAAGTCGAAGGACCACTGATGGTCAATTTGAAAGTTTAGAACTAAACATGGCAAAACCACTATACTCAGAGGATCTCAGATGGTATTAACTATATATATATATATATATATATATATATATATATATATATATATATAATGAATGAGATTATGGACGGGGATGTAGCTTAGATGGTAGAGCGGTTGCTTAGCATGCGAGAGGTACGGGGATCGATACCTCGCATCTCTACAGATCTTGTAAAACCGAGTCAGACCCACAGTAACACTCCAATTGACAAACATACTAATTTCAGCTCATACCCATATTAATTGGGGTGTCAGACCCACAGTAACACTCCAATTGACAAACATACTAATTTCATCTCACACCCATATTAATTTGGGTGTAGCTCATATGGTAGAGCGCTCGTGTGACACCCCGTAATCCAAAATCGATTAAGGGATTAATTACTTTCAATTGGTAATTTAATTCCTTAAATTCCTGAAAATTCAATAGTCGGGGACTAGTAATTGACTAGTCAACCCCAAAGTCAAGGCTGTACCTTAAGCTTTGTAAGGAGTTTCCTTGTTCCCTTACGCCTCTTCATGTTGGTAAGGGTATTCTTGACTTTTCACCTTGTGTTAGTATTGTATGCTAACCTAGTAGAACACCCTCATTTCTCCCCTTACACTTTCCAAATTCTAGCTCTACCTTCTCTCTAAAAAGGTAGATAGCTTTTCTTCCAAGCCAAGTTGAAACTTTGTCAAATCTTCAAGAGTTGTCTCCAAGATTCTACCTTTCATACATTTGGGCATCTACGAGGGTAAGATCTATGTTCATCTTTGTGTTTTTAGTGTTTTCTAAGGTGTCTTTTCTTAAAGATAGAATCTTTATGATCTTTTGGTGTGTTTTTGAAGTTGGTTTGGAAGGTGAGCCTTATTAGGAGCTTGGTGAAGTGTTAAGTGAAGTTTTTTGTCTTCAAGAGGTAACCCATGCTCTACAAAATCTATTTTGCTTACCTATATGATGATTTCTTGGATTCTACATGTGATTTTGCTATGAAATGTGAGTGTATATGCATTGTCTTCTGAAAATGCATATCTAGAGCTTGTGTTTAGGGTTTTTTTATGCCATTTCTTGGCTATTCCTTTGATTCAAGTCATTTTGTTGTATTTGGTGAGATTTGTCATGTTTTGGACTTGAATTTGAGCTTGGAGTTGAAAATCCCTGAAGGGAATATTTTGTGTAGGTATGCGTACCCGCGGGCGGAACGGCGAGTAGGCGTCCACCCGTCGCCCACCCACGGTGTACAAGTGGCCGGTGGGTAATGTACCCGCGGGGTACACTTCGGTGTATGTTTGGGATTTGTTCCCCGTGATTCTTTTTACTCGGTATTTGGTCTTTTGACTTCCCGATGTTCTTTTGTGGAATTATTTGAGCGTCTTATTGATGTTTCGTATGTCTAGAACTATATGGTAGGAATCCATGTAGGTTTTTGTGTCTTGAATTGTGCTAAGTGTTCAACATTGTGTTTCGTTGAACCGTGATGAGTTTTGTGTGTTCTTCGAAACTACGTTTGGTTTATCCATTTGATGAGCATGCTAGTTCAGTGTTTAAATGCTAGCATGTGTGTTGTTTGTACCTTCCTATTGTTGATGATAACTTGTGTTAGTCATCGTTGTTGTGGACTGTGATCCATTCCTTGATTGAGTATGGTTTCATATCTTCATTGTGATCCGTTGATTGATTCCTGTTGAGGCGTGATGTGTGTGTGGCTTTACCTGGATTGCATGATTAGTGGCATGAGACACTAGTCACCAAGGTATTGCAGTGGTCCTCGTGGTGGCCATGACGTGATTATGGAGTTTGTGACCTGTGTGTCGGGTTCACGTATTTCTTGGGATGCATGTGTTTTCGTGTGTGTGATCGGTACACTCGTGTACTATGAAATTGGTGGTTTTGTTGGCGGTCGTTGGCAGATAGGGACGACGGTCCTCGGAGGGAAAAGGTTGGACTTCGTTGTATAGGGGTCCTGGAGGTAAAGGTTGGAACTAGATATAAGGTTGGGGGTAGCCATAAGGTTGGAACCGGGCATAAGGGAGGCATATCAACTCGTGATGGGTGATGTCACGAGGGCTTGTGTAGCCATTGTTGTGAGTTCTCCTCTTGTGACATGTGTTGTCACAAAGGCATGTGTTGCCTTGGCATGTGTTGCCATTGGTTGTGTCCTTATTCGTTTGAGTTATGCATGTCGGGTGTTAATCTATTGTGTGATGATAGATTATACCTTGAGACTTCTTGTGAGTCGTTGTTGTTCCTTGTAGTCTTGGGATGCGTTCCCGTGTTCTTGTTGAGAGTGTTTGAGTCTTGTGTTGACTATTACTCTTGGTTTTGAACTTATATATATATATATATATATATATATATATATATATATATATATATATATATATATATATATATATATATATATATATATATATATATATATATATATATATATATATATATATATATATATATATATATATATATATATGTATGTATGTATTCCGTTTCGAAAATGGCTTTAAAAACTTATATCTTATCTATGTATGATATTTCACATGTATTGGTGGGTTACCAGCATTATTCGCTGACCGGGCGTCGTCCCATGTTTTATGTGTTTCTTTCAGGTGATGTTTAGACGAGTGCGCGGTTTAGTGCCAGCTAGTGTAGCTCCCCCCTTATGTTTTGTGGCCTGTGAGCCAATTTAGACTTAGTACTTTGTGATGTTGGTTTTAGATATTGAACATTGCAGATGTTAGCCTGTGCGTTCACCCCTGGGTGAGTGTGGCATAGCACCCCTTTACTTCCAGTTTCTATATTTCCTCTTTCAGTCTTCCACTGTGTTTGATGTTTTGGTTTAGATATCTGCATGTTTAAGGCTTTAAATAGCATGGAATTTAGGGGGTGTTACAGTTGGTATCAGAGCCTAGGTTTGAGCCTAGGAGGGTTAAGTCTAGACTTTTTAAGTGGCTAAGTGTGGTTTGAGACCTTAGAGCGACCTTAAGAATCTAAGTGTTAGGCTTAGGACTCTAGGTTGCGCGGTGAGCTGAGTGTTGCTTTCAGTTATTTGCTTGCTTGTTGTCTTTTTGGTAACCGTGTTGTTGTTATAGAAGTTTGCGATGTCTCCTCGTCGGCGTATCGTGTCGTTTGAAGAAGTGTGTGATGTCGCCAAGAGACCCAGAACAACAGGAGTTCGTGACCCTCCTAGTATAGTCGAGCAATGGATTCGAAGTGGCACGTCCACTCGAATAAGCCCCAGCGCAGCTACCTTGCCATCGTTCCGTGATCTAAGAAGAAGTGGTGGGTTGGGGCTCAGAGTTTGTCAGAAGAGTTAAACCAAGAGAGGACCCTCATCCTAAACGAGGCTCGGGCGGGGGACAGTGATGTAGTGATCGGAACGTTTTTGGTGCATGCCGTTCCAGCAGTAATCTTGTTCGATTCCGGAGCGTCCAACTCGTTCATATCCCCAGAACTCGTGAAGAAGTTGGACCTAACCGAAAGTGTCGGGGTGAAGCTAAGTGTTAAGGTGGCATCAGGAGAAGTTAAGGCTTGTGATCGCCACTTCAAAGACGTTAAGGTAACCATCGGCGGAGAAGAGTTTTCCAGTAATCTAATATAGTTCGGCCTGGACGGGGTTGATGTGGTCCTGGGAATGGACTGGCTAGGACAGTTCAGAGCCCAGATCTTGTGTGGTGAACAGAAGGTGGTTTTGAGATGACCAAGTGGAAAGAGGGTGTCGTATTGAGGATCAACAGAAGAACCAGGAATCAAGTTAGTGTCCATGATGAAGATGAAAAAGTACGTGGAGAAGGGCCACGAGATCTTCTTGTGTTCTGTTGAAAACTTGGAGGCCAAAAGAGATGTAGCTCAGACCATACCTGTTGTATGTGAATTCCTTGATGTCTTCCCCGAGGAGACTCCGGGAATGCCTCCTCCAAGAGAAGTTGAATTCTCAGTAGATCTTATACCCGGTACATCGCCTATATCTAAAGCTCCCTATCGTTTAGCGCCCAAGGAGATGCAGGAGTTGAAGACTCAGTTGTAAAATGGAAGAGTGATAGCTTATGCATCGCGACAGCTTAAAGTACATGAAGAGAACTACCCCACGCATGATTTGGAATTGACAGTCGTAGTTTTCGCTTTGAAGATTTGGAGGCATTATCTGTATGGCGTGCGTTGCAAGATCTTTACGGACCATAAGAGTCTCAAGTACATCTTCACCCAGAAGGATCTCAATATGCGTCAGAGACGGTGGTTGGAACTCATCAAAGACTATGAGTTGGATATACAATATCACGAAGGAAAGGGAAATGTTGTGGCGGACGCTCTGCGCAGGAAGACGAAGCATGCCGTTAGCTCCATTTGGGTAGTGGCTGACGAGCTTTGCAAGGAATTTCAAAGGATGAACCTATAAGTGGTGGAACAAGGTGAAGTTGAGTCGGAAGCCCGTCTTTTCAACCTAAGAGTCGTACCTACGCTTTTGGAAGAGATCAAAGCGGAACAATGGAAGGATGCTAGCTTGATGAAGGCAAGAGATAACCTGGAAAAAGGAAGAGAGGGACCGTTTGAGTTGTCCACGGACGGAGAGTTGGGTACGCGGGCCGTCTGTGTGTACCTACATCTTGTGACCGGTTGAAGCGTCAGATTTTAGAATAAGGCCATAATACACCTTATTCTGTACATCCTGGAGGCGACAAATTGTATAAAGACGTGAAGAAGTTTTTTTGGTGGCCTAACATGAAGAAGGAGGTGGCGGAGTTTGTGGGCAGATGCTTGACTTGTCAAAAGGTGAAAGCGGAGCGTTGCAGGGTCAAAGGCTTAGTACAGCCATTGGAGCTTCCACAAGAAAAATGGAACTCCATATCTATGGACTTCGTTGGAGGTTTGCTGGCAACCCGTTCTGGTAAGGATAAAATCTGGGTAATAGTTGATCGCTTGACCAAGACCGCTCGCCTTATCGCGATGAAAGAAACATGGACAATGACGCAGTTGGCCCAAGCCTATGTTAGTCAGGTAGTGAAATATCATTGAGTACCAAAAGATATAGTCTCCGATCGGGATCCAAGGTTCTTGTCACAGTTTTGGAAGTCCTTACAAGCAGCCTTGGGAACCAAGCTAAATCTCAGTACCGCCTTCCATCCGGCCACAGACGGACAAACAGAGAGGACTATTCAGACTATCGATGATATGTTGAGGGCATGCATGCTGGATTTTCAAGGATCATGGGAGGATCACCTGGACTTAATAGAATTCTCCTATAACAACAGTTATCACTCGAGTATACGCATGGCTCCTTATGAAGCTCTTTACGGTCAAAGGTGTCGCAGTCCGTTGTGTTGGGAGGATAAGGTCAATCTGGTAGTCTTGGGACCGCAGTTCTTGCTTGACACCGCAGAAAAGGTTAAACAGATTCAGAGTAGGATGAAAGCGACACAAGATCATCAAAAGTCCTACGCCGACCAAACAAGAAGGCAAGTAGAGTTTGCGGTTGGGGATAAGGTTTGGTTAAGGGTATCTCCCACCCGGGGAGTGATGAGGTTTGGGAGGAAGGGCAAGCTAAGCCCCTGTTTCATATGACCGTATGAGATACTTGAGAGGGTTGGGAACCTAGCTTATCGGTTGGCTCTACCTATGGATTTGGAGCGAGTCCATAATGTCTTCCACGTATCTCAGCTTAAAAAGTATGTCCCCGACCCGACACATGTTCTCCCATCGGAAGTGATCCCTTTGGACGATGATATGTCTTATGAAGAAATGCCGCTCAAATTCTTGGATTTTAAGACCGGGGATACGCGTAGGAAATCGGTGAAGATGGTGAAGGTTTGGTGGTCACATCACGGAGTTGAAGAAGCTACTTGGGAATTAGAATCGACCATGAGGGAGCATTACACAGAGTTGTTCTCGGAAGGTACCTTGTCCTATCGTTTGTTGGTTACTTGTTGTTTGCTTTGTGTGCTTGTTCTTGCTTGTTTGTTTTGTTGAGTAGCTAGTTTTGTGGTTGGTGCTTTGAAGTAGCCGAGCTCGTAGCTGTTGGCTAGAAGTCGGTGGTTGTGTTTGGTATAGAGTTTGATATGCTCAGTATATCCGTTGGTTAAATTCCTCCAATTCTTGTCTTAGTATACCTTCTTTCTTGCTTTGAATCCTTGTGAATCCTTTGGGTTCGACCAAAAGAGATTATTCTTGGCACTCTTGTCACATAATTGTTTCGTTTCACCGTTTGCTTAATTCGTCGTACCCAAGCTTCGGGGACGAAGCTTCTTTGAAGGGGGAGAGAATTTGACACCCCGTAATCCAAAATCGATTAAGGGATTAATTAAGTAATTAATCCTATTTCAATTGGTAATTTAATTCCTTAAATTTAGGGATGGAAACGGGGCGGGGCGGGGGCGGGGAGTATATCCCCGTCCCCGTCCCCGAAACCCCGACCCCATCCCCGTCCCCGTCCCCATCCCCGGCGGGGAATTGAAAACAACCCCCATCCCCGTCCCCGCGGGGAATTAGGCGGGGACGGGGATTCCCCGTCCCCGATTAATTCTTAATCAAAATTTTAAATTAGTGTAATTTTTAATTTTAAAAACTAAAAAGTTAAATCTTAATTTAATATATATATATATATATATATATATATATATATATATAATGTAACAGTACGTACTGCCTTAGCATTTCATTACTTTATATTATTTATATTTATTTATTTATTTATTTTTAATAATAATAATTATTCGGGGACGGGGCGGGGCGGGGAGGGGTATCCCCGTCCCCTTCCCCGTCCCCGACGGGGAATTACAAACATTCCCCGTCCCCGTTCCCGTTCCCCGAAAATTTTCTACATCCCCGTCCCCGTCGGGGCGGGGATCGGGGATCCCCATCGGGGACGGGGCATATTGCCATCCCTACTTAAATTCCTGAAAATTTAATAGTTGGGGACTAGTAATTGACTAGTCAACCACAAAGTCAAGGTTGTACCTTAAGCTTTGTAAGGAGTTCCCTTGTTCCCTTACACCTCTTCATGTTGGTAAGGGTATTCTTGACTTTTCACCTTGTGTTAGTATTGTATGCTAACCTAGTAGAACACCCTCATTTCTCCCCATACACTTTCCAAATTCTAGCTCTACCTTCTCTCTAAAAAGGTAGATAGCTTTTCTTCCAAGCCAAGTTGAAGCTTTGTCAAATCTTCAAGAGTTGTCTCCAAGATTCCAAACGGAGCCTTAATGATGATGCTTCAAACGAACAAAGGCATAAATACAATGGATTCACTGCCTCCTCCCCTCATTGTTTTTTCTAAACCTAGCTAGTATTATGTGTTTGTTTATTATGAACAAGACTTGTCAATTTTATTTGGTCGACCATTTATGGTCACATCTCAACTTTGTAAAAGAAAACCTTGATTTTATCAAAAATAATGATGATAGTTTAATCTAGGGGTGTGCAAATTTCGGAAAAATTTCGGTTAACCGACCGAACCGACGTAATTCGGTTAACCGTTTTTTAACCGAAATATTTCGGTTCGGAGAATGGTTAAAGGTTTTCCCAAAATTCGGTTAACGGTTAATTCGGTTCGAAAGTGTCGGTTAACCGAATTAACCGATCGGTTAACCGAATTTTGGAATATATATATATATATATATATATATATATATAATATTAAATATTAAATATAAATATATAATATGTACTAAAATCCCAAATAGTCAAATAGATTATGGACTTATGGTATTGTTTTTGTATGTTTTGATATGAATTTATTATGATATCTATTTTATTTTAATTGAATTTATTATTTTAGGAGTTATTTTTAGGATTTTCAATTTTAGGGTTAAAAATTTCGGTTAATCGGTTAACCGACCGATTAACCGAAAAAAGTTCGGTTCGGTTAATTCGGTAGATCAAATTTCGGTTCGGTTAACGGTTAAGGCAAAAAAAAATTCGGTTAATTCGGTTCGGTTAAAACGGTTCGGTTAACCGAATGAACACCCCTAGTTTAATCTAGGGTGTTGCTATTTACACCACCCTTTGACCAAAAGTGGGTATAAAGCTGATGGGTAAATACGTACAGACTATTTATCCGTATAGTCAGTCCGTCAATAAGTCATCCGACCGGTCCATTACGGTCATCATCCCGCCAGGAATAAATCACTTGTGGTCAATCGTACCATTCGTACCGATAGGCCTCGTGACAAAAGAAGATGCTTTTGGATCACCCTTGGAATCGCCCCGACAGAAAGTCACCCGGCCGGTCTACCGTAGGGTGACCGGTCGGCCTGCAAGATGACGTAGCCTGCAGAGCCGAAAACGTAACTTGCACGACAAGTCTTAGGGTCCAACTTGCACTTGCAGAGCGGCGATGGACAACTTGCAGGTAGGGCGCACCGCCTCATCGATCAGTCAACTTACGCATAGCTGCAGAGCGACCGCCTGACTAAGCAAACGAGAAGATGCCACGTCAATCCAC
This sequence comes from Ipomoea nil, assembly GCF_001879475.1. Classification (NCBI taxonomy): domain Eukaryota; kingdom Viridiplantae; phylum Streptophyta; class Magnoliopsida; order Solanales; family Convolvulaceae; genus Ipomoea; species Ipomoea nil. Next base: position 3,573,915 of record NW_017618711.1, read on the forward strand.
TTGCAGCAGGCGCATTAAATACGTAGACCGACTTAGACATTATAAATAGGAGGGTCTCCCCTTCATTTCTCATATCTTCATCTCATTGTAACTACTACTCACTACATTGCAACCTGCTTGTAACCTACTACTTATTACTTGTAATACTACTCAGCCTTGGACCGCTCAGTCGTCGCCCGGCAGATCGATCGACTGACTGACCGACGAGCACTCTGTTCTGCTCGTTCACAAACATACGTATTCGTAGTGTAACCGTAACCCCCGGTTCAATTTACGCTATCATTGGCGCCGTCTGTGGGGACCTGAACGAGTCACTCTCTGTCCCGTTACCAATTTTTCCTCATCTACCTCGCTTGATCGAAATGGCAAGCAGCAGGAGGAGCCGGAGCCAGAGCCATGCGTATGGGGAAGGTCCAACCCGCCAGGCTGGACATCACCCCGACAATGCGGACGAAACGCTCCCCAAAAATGACCTAAGAAGACAGCTGGACCGATCAAGAGGACTGATGAACGAGCTCACTTCCAATCACGAAGGGCAAGACACACAACCTGCCCAAACAGTTGGACAAAATCCCGACCAGCAGGCTGGACGCACGAACGTCCACCCAGTCATTACGGTACCTTGGAACGGTGCGATCAACCCTAATCTTCAAATGCCGATGACGTACACCATGCTGCCCCTGACAGGTCAGATGTGGCTTCCGACGCTAGGTGCACTTGAAGAAAACCCCATGCAAGGAACACCGCAACAGGGATTCACTCAGAATTATCAACCGTGGTCTGGAACGCCAGGGGTACTACGTTATGGCATCGACCCCGCAAATGATGATGACCCCCCAAATTCCAGTCGTGTAGCAGCAGCAACCGGTGGCTCAACCACCCCAAGAGCACCAGCACCCGCAACCCCAAGATCGTGACCCTGAAGAAATCCAGTCAGCGGATCGGTCGCGAAGATCTAACCGAGAAGAGCGCCAAGATAATTATCAGCCTAACGCCTCTCAGCGTGGGAGTGTTCTTGATTGTATCCGGAAAAGTGTAAGATCTCGGTTGGGACCCCGAGACAACCAGGACCGCTCAAGACAAAAATCCCGAAGGACCACGAAAATAGAAGGAAGCAGCACCAGAAGCGCGTCACGATTCAAAGAAGGAGGCAGGACTGGCCGGCTAGCCGGTCGGGTCGGTGACCGACTGGTCAGAAGAGAGGGACAACTGAGCAGAGAAGATAATCCTCGCCGTCACCTAGCCAGGATGTAAGAGAGGATAGACCATCTACAGTAAGAACTCCGTGAAAAAAACGGCGCAAGTAAAGAGCCACCCCCTCCGCTAATCGCGACTCCTTTCACCGACGACGTCATGAACACGCATTACCCGCAAGATCTCAGGATCCCGATGATGCGAACATACATCGGGCGGTCTGACCCTCAAGAACACATCGATATGTATTACGGCAACATGTTGATGTTAGGGGTGAGCGACGCAGTCATATGTAGAGCCTTCTTCGCCACCTTGGCTGGAAAAGCGACCGAGTGGTTTAGAAAGTTGGAGCCACGACCGGTTGGAAATTTCAGCCAGCTAGCTGACAAATTTGTGAGACGATTCGCAGTAAACAGATTGAAAAAGAAGCCATACACCTATCTTAATCCAGTCAAGTAGGACGTGGAGAAGCCTTGTCCATTTTCATACAAAGGTGGGATCGTGAGGTCGAACAGGTAGAGCCAATGGAAGATCAGACGGCAATCTACGTCTTCCTGACGTCACTTCGCTCCGGGGCACTCTATTACGACCTCATCGTCAATCCCCCCCAAGACCTACGAGGAAGCAATCACCCGGGCTAGACACCATGCCGACGCCACAGAGGCTAACTTGGCCAAGAGACGGGACAAGCAGCCGGTCAGTCGGGATAGAAATCATGACCCAAGGAGGGACCGACAACGTTTCAAGCAACGTGGTCGACCGGAAGACGGACCGCGATTCACTCCGTTAACCAGGCCCCTAGTGGAAGTTTTGCAGTATGCCGAACAATGAAACCTGGTCCACCCGCCCGAACAAATACCTGAAGGAACAAACAAGAACAAGTATTGTGCTTTCCACAAGACCAAAAGCCATGACAAGGTGGAGTGCATAGCCCTACGCCTGGTGATTGAACAACTCATTCAGAGAGTTGGATCAGTTCACGAAAAAGAACAAACACAACAAGGAAAAGTTCAAGAAGAACGTGTGGAAAAGGAACCCCAGGGAGCAATCCAAGTCACCCGATCCGCGTGGGTCATCTGACGATAAGGCGACCGGAAAGAAACATGTAATCAACGTCATCTATGGAGGCCCGGAAGGCGGAGACTCTTCACGTCAAAGAAAGTAATGGGCAAGAAATTTGTATGTCGGGTCAGTCCACTCTGAACCCCGGGAGAAAAAAAAGCGTGTAGAGCCGATTTTCTTCGCTGATGAAGATCTTTCCATCCACAGGGAAACCCATAGTGACTTACTTGTCATCACGATGGACATCAATGAGACGGATGTCCAGCGAGTGCTAGTTGACACAGGAAGTTCGGTGAACATCTTGTACTTCGACGTTTTCACCCGGTTGGGTCTAACGACCGACCAGCTGACTACTATTCGGACCCCGCTATCAGGTTTCACCGATGACTCTGTAGAGGCATAGTGAGTCATCAGTTTGAATGTGGAATTAGGCGTCCAGCCAAATATCTTGAAGACTATCATGGAATTTGTGGTTGTCAAATTGTAATGTGTTCACAACGCAATACTCGGTCGACCGGGTATCTCCCAAGCGGCCGCCTTCATATTAATGAACCACCTATGCATGAAATTCCACACGCCAAACTGGTAACACCCCGTGTTACGACCTTTAAATCCTGAGTTAATTATTTAATTAATTTCATTAATAATAATTAAAAAAGATATAATTTGATTAGAAATCCCTTTAATTAATTAATGTGGTCCACCACGGATCATGGACCCTTGCCTAAACTAGAGTCATAAGCCTATTAGAAATAAAGAAAGTCAACATTTTACTAATCAGATCCTAATTAGGAATCCTAGGCCTACACATCTATTAGGAATAAAGAAAGTATATCTTTACTATTTAGATTATGGTTATGATTCTCTTTAATTAATTAATATGGTCCACCGTGGACCATGGACCCTTATCCCTAAAATAAGTCCTTAGTCATATAAGGAATAGAATTAGTAAACACATACCATTCAGACCCTAATTAGGACTCCTAAATATATATATATATATATATATATATATATATATATATATATATATATATATATATATATATATATATATATATATAAGGACTTAGGAGGCACCTAGAAGTCACACCACAATAGATATCACCACACCAGAATTCCCAAGGGACTCCCCACCACCAAGCCTAGGGAGATCAAAACGGATGGAAATCTTAGGGAAGAACCTTAATAGCCAAGGAATGATTAATTAAGGCTAAAAGGTAACCCATGTCTTAACAAAACCTATTTTCTTTGCTATAATCTCCTTCTTTGGCTTCTTCTCTATACTCGTGTCTTGATAAATCGTTTCTGATATTGATGATATGATCTTGATGATTGATGAGATGAATTTATGTGTGATCTTGATGATGATAAGAGGTTCTTGATGATTATGTGATGTTCTTGATAAATCTTGATGTTTCTTGATGTTAAAAGATGAACTATGATCTTGTTGATTTAAATATGATTAGAGCACTAGGATGAATCGTGAAACCCATATTGTGATATTCTTGATATATTTGGGGTGGAAATTCGCATGTTCGGGTGTTGATTATGCCTAGAAATCATGATAGGATATGTGCTATATGATTCTTGCTTTTGATCCGTTAATTGTCTACGTGGTGTCATCAATTGCGTTTAAAAGTGTCTAAGCATGGTTTCGGGTTCCACAAAGGATCCCGGGACGTTTATTTTGATAAAGAGTCAGTGGGAGGTAGGTGGGGGTAGGGGGGACCCGCCACCTACCCGCTGCCCGGGTGACGCCGCCAGCAGCGGGCAGCCGGCGGGTGATCCTCCACCCACCGGCTATCTGCTGGAACTTGCCCAACTCGGGACATCGGCTTCCCCGTTTGATGTTTCTCCGACCATCGTGGTGTCCCAACGGACTCCGTTTATCGTGCCTAAGTCTAGTTTGATGTTTCGGGTACCGTTCGTAGGATAAATGAGTTTTATATATCGCATGCTAGTTGAATTGGTATCCCGTTGGCCTAGGTGAAAGAAGTATGAACCCTTAGGATTATTCCTAGTATGTGGATGACCACGCATAGGTTTCGTTATACGTTTTCTCCCCTTTCCCAATGTGTTAATGTGGGTTGCATGTGCTTGCTATGTGTTATGTGTGCATGATACCCCAATTTGGTTGCGATCAAATTGGTTTTTCCTGAGCTGCGGTTCAGAAGCTGGCTGCGGTCAGAATTACACTCTCGGGCTGTGGTCCATCGTTTGGTTGCGATCAAACGTTTTACATGAGCTGCGGTTCATATTCCTGGCTGCGGTCAGATGATCACTCTTAGGCTGCGGTCCACTCTTTGGTTGCGATTAAATATTATGATGAGCTGCGGTTCATCGGTGGTTGCGATCGACCCCTTTGTGTTGCGATACGAGGCAGGGTGCTGCGGGGCCGTGTCAGAGCTATATGTGCTGACCCTCATGTATGGGTATGCGATTGGTCCTGTGGCGCCACCAAAGTGTGCTTGTGTGATGAGATGAATGATGATATAAATGAGATAAAGTGAATCTGTGACCGTAGGATATATGCTAGTATCTTTATATGCTTGGTTATAACTGTTGAATGTGCTTATCCCTATCTGTCGAGTCTATTCCGGTTTTGAAGTTAGAGTTTCCTAGGATATATCTTCATGCTTCAAAATGGCTTTTCTTTTATATATATATATATATATATATATATATATATATATATATATATATATATATATATATATATATATATATATATATATATATACTTATACGGTATTTCAACGCGTTAGAGTGGGTTACCAGCATTATTCGCTGAACAGATATATTTGGCTTTCAGGCACAGACCATTAGCTCCGGAGCGCGCTAGAGGACCCAAGGCTTAGATAGATAGTTTCACCTTCGGCCTGCGTGCCATAATGATGTAATGATGTTGTTTAAGGATAATTAGATAGTTTAGCCTGTGCATCTGAGTTCTCCAGCTCAGATGTGGCATAACACCCCGTATTCTTATGTTTAGTACTGCTCTGTTTGGGATTTATTGAGAATTTACCTTTATTATATAAGTTTTAAAAAGTTTCAAAAATCGGGGGTGTTACAAAACGGGATTGGAGTGGTTCGTGGAGACCAACGAGCTTCCCGTCAGTGCTACGTACAAGCAGTCAAGCAGTCCGACCGTGAAGACGCTAGGATCCATACCATATCCCAGCGAGTTGATGGAGGTGGAGAAAAGGAGTGACCACAACCAGCTTCAGAGATGGAAGAGATCATGCTTGACCCTAACCGGTCGGAATGGGTAGTCAGGATTGGTCGGAACCTACCGGTCGGTCTACGGGAAGACGTCATCAGAGTATTGCAGAAGTTCAAAAATATCTTTGCTTGGGGACGAGAGGACATGCCTGGTGTCGATCGGTCGGTCATATGTCATCGATTGTCCATCCAATCGGGCTTCAAGCCAGTCAAGCAGAAGAAGAGGCATCTATCAAGTGAAAGAAGAGAGTTCGTAAAGAAGGAGACCGCAACTCTCTTGTCGGTAGGACACATTCGAGAAGTGCTCTACCCGGAGTGGCTAGCAAATGTGGTACTCGCGCCCAAACCCCCACGTGGAGGATATGTGTAGATTACACTGATCTAAACAAAGCTTGCCTGAAGGTGACAGGATTTTTTTTTTTTTTTTAAAAAAAAAAACTGGGTTGCCTTCTCCGGTGATAAGGCAACCCGTCGCCATCCCACCGGTGAAGGTGACGGGTTCATCTTTTTTTTTTTTTTTTTTTGAATTAATATTTTGATGGTTAAAAAAAATGAATAATAAATATTAATATTTGACCACATTTAATGATGATGGACTTTGCTATTTGCACCACCTATAATGCTATTATACCTATTAAATAGGTGGTGTAAATAGCAAATTGGGTGGTGCAAATAGAATTACCCTTAATCTATCTATATATTAAAGCAAAAGTATTTGTTGAATAAAAGAAAAATACATTTTCTCACCTGGCCTAGCTAAAACAACATTATTTTGATGACATTCATAGATGTGGAAAAGACTTTTAATTTCAATTGTTGTTATTTTTTTTTTATCATAAAAGAAGTCATTAAAAATATAAAAAGAATATATCCAATTTCCAACGCAGAATCATGCATTTGCTTGAGAGCATCCACAACAACAGTTTTTTGTGGACCCCACTATGATGTGGATGAAAGCGACGGTGGAGAGAGAAGCAATTTTTCCTGTGCAAGAGAAGTGTTTTTTGTGAGCCCCTTGGAGAGAGAAGAGTGAAATGAGTTACTGCAGGTTGGTGCATTTGGCACACAACATGCGCTCAATCGGGCGCATGCACTGCATGTACCCGCTGGTGTGTTTTAAGCTAACATACAATTTTTTTTTTATGCCTGTTTCGTCATATTGCAGGTTTTTTTAATTTTCTTTTTCTTTTTCTTCTTTTTTATTGATCATCCTTTATCTCCTACTTGTAGTATAATAACCGTGCAAAGCATTGAAATAGTGTGGATGCTCTGAGTTTTTGCATAATATTTTAAGATGTCATATCGGAGAAAGATAAAAATGGGAGAGAAAAATAATAATAATAAAAAAAAAACATTTTTCAAAATTTTTTTTAAAGAAAAGGATTGCAACGGCTTAGAAGTCAAGTGAATCATTTTTTTATTAACATTCAAGTGAACCATTTTTTTCTTTCAAGTGCAGACTTTTTGCCTTCAAGTACATATTTCTTTATCTTCAAGTGCACAATTCTGGGCAGTATTTGTTATATCTTGTGCATTTTTTTCAATAACATATAACTGAATTTCTAATAAAATTTATGAGATTTACAAACGATTTGTATAGGTAATTGGTTTAATAGCACTTAAGTTGAATAACCTCCATTTTTGATACCATAATTGCATCAATTGCACATCTATTTGCGTTTGAGTGTAATTTTTTGCACACACACACGCACACACACACACACACACTTATTCTTACTCTTATTCTTAGAAGGTAAAATATTTATTTTGCCATTTGATTTGATAGCAAATAGTGAAATAGACTATATAATGACACACAAAAAAAGTAGAACATATATATCCCTAAAAAGTGTAGCACTTGGAATCGGATCAGACATCGCTGGGTGTCTCTGCCGGGCGGCTAGCAGAATCTGCCGGCGGCGGCGGAGGTGCTGATGGATGGACCTTGTTGAACATCACCGGAAAGCAACCGCGAGAAGAAGATATGTTCTTGACAGCCGCTTGCAGGTTTGGAGTGGTATCATTATTAATGTTATTGTTTTCCAAAGCCTTGATGTTGTGTTTGTGAATCTTCCTGGTCGCATAGGCTTCTACAAGAATGGCGCTGGGGGTCCACATGGCTTCTGGTAAATATAATGTAACGTTTGAGGGAGTTGAGGTTGGCTAGCTAGCTATGGGTATGTATAGCCAAAATTTGTTGTTTCTTGGCTCATACATACGCAATGGATGAGCTAATTAATAAGTTTCTGTGAAATACTATACGATACTGTTTTGTTTGACGTTCAATTCCAACTGTACGTGTTTCAATTTTGTTGTTGGCTGATACTTAGGTATAAAGATGGCCGGTGTCGGTATATTCATCAATAATCCAGAATGAGGTAGGGGAACTTTCTGGTTCTCTCAAACTACTATACGTGTGCGTAGTGCATTACTGGAAATTATGGAATTTTCGATAACTGAAAATAATTTTAAATCAAGTTGATATCAAAAAGTAATTGGAAATAGTAACAAAGGTTTTTTCGGATATCAAAAGTGGTCGGAACAAGACTTTCGACTTGATTTAAGATCAGATTCAGGTGGTCGAAAATTTCATAATTTCCAGTAGTGGTGCTTATTAATACCAGCAATTTTTTATTTTTTTAGAGAAGTTTAAATATAAAATATGCTTAATTGCTTGTTTAAGAAATAAAAAAAAAATAGAGAATAACAAATCAAATATTGGGGAAAGGAAACAGAGAAGCAATCCTCGCCTTCTCAGGCGAGGGAGAAGGCAGACCAGTTGATTATCTCTTCCAAATGCTATAGGTGATTATTGTTGGAAAGTGTAAGAAAGGTTGTTGGAATCTCAGGTTACCTGTAATTATATGTTACTGATCGGTTTCTGGGCTTAAATGCTTTAAAATAACAAGTTTATATGTTTAATTGAAACTTTTAAAAAGTTAAGAGTTTAATTAACTTTTTGAATAAAGTTTAGGAAATGTAACTAATTGACCTTTTTCCTATAAAATATGCTTAATTGCTTGTTTAAAAAATACAAAATAGAGAATAACAAATGAAATATTGGGAAAAAGAAACTGAGAATTGAAGTAAATATATATATTATTAATATCGTTCCATTTGTTAGAATTTTGTTAAATTAATGTTAATTCTTGAAATATTGTGATATTTAATTTTCAAGATAGCCAGCTAGTCCGTTAATAATTTTTTTTGATAATTTTAGTATTGTCTTTGATTTACGAGAAAGCTAATAACGGTAACTTAAAGGTGCATTTGAGGTAGGGCATCTCTTGTAGTTTCAATAGGCAAAAGATCATTATTTTTATTTTTATTAATATTATTATTACCGTTACATTGTTGCTTTTTGGAAATTAAATTGTGAATTAAGATCCATCAATTCCCACCCCTCACCAAGAAACAACCACAGTCCACATACATCACTACTCCAAACTTCTATATTACCTTAGCTTCATCTCACCATCATACTTCATCCATTACGAAATACTAGAAAACATGGAACAAATCCCAACGCAACCCAAACAGATTTAAAAAATGTAATCGTACAAGAGAGAGAAAAAAACCTTATCTCTAGACATCACCATTCTAGAATAATTGCGGTTACATTATATTTAGAAATGGAATAGGGATCAAATTCAATCGTTATATCGTACACCAGGACGCACATAGCACTGTGTGCTACACGCCTCCTAAAATGACGTCGTTTTATTAAGTTGTTAAAAAAATTTCATGTTTCGAATGCATATAAACTCATAACAGAATATACATAAACTCATAACAGAATACACATAATCTAACATAATACATAATACACATAAACTCATAACACAATACACATAAACTTTTAATTGAGTACACATAATGAGTTTGGTTAACATAATACACATAAACTCTTAACTGAATACACATAAACTCATAACACAATATGCATAAAATTTTAACTGAATACACATAATGAGGTTTGATTTGTTCGGATGGACAGAGTGACATCAGCATGGCGTCAGCATGAAACACGCGCGTTTTGTGCCTGGGCACACATTGCTATGTGCGCCGTGGTGCACGATATAAATTGCTGATCAAATTAGACATCCAACTACATAGCAAACTGTAATCGGGCCATCGAACTCAAAAAAATTATAATTAAGTCATCGAACAAAGTAAAATAATGCAATTCAACCTAAAATGACATGTTGATCTATAACATGGTGATGTGGCGGTTATCAAATTTAAAATATTTTTTAAAATTTTATTTTAATAAATTTAAATTTAGAAAAAAAAAAAAAAAAAAAAAAAGAACCTGGCTTCCCTCCTTTTCCAGTGAGAAGGCGAGGTTGCCAACCGAAGAAGCCAACTAGGTTTCCTTCTCAACGGAGAAGGCGGGGACCCAGTTTTTTTTTTTTAAAAATATATTTAAAATGATTGTTTTATTTAAATTTATTAAATAAAATTAAAAAATAGTTTTAAATTTGGTAACTGCCACATCAGCATGTTAACAGGTCAACAAATTAATTTAGATTGAATTGCATTATTTTTCATTGTTTGGGGATCTAAAAAATCTCTCTTTTTTTTTTTTTTTTTTTTTAATGTACGATCTAAATTTTGCTTTTTATGTGGGCTTGGAGCAATGTGTGGAAAGAAAAAAAAGTTGGCATATTTCGTCATTAAATCATCGCGAAAAGGGAAATAACGATGAAAATTTTTGTCGCTAAATTTAGCGATAGAAAGTGCATCACAAAGATTTTGCGATATGCTTTTTAGCGGCGGACAAATACCGTCACTAATTAGTTTAGCGACGGATTTTTTCATTTTTAGCGACTGAAATGTCCGTCACTATTTTCACTTTTTTTTTTTTGTTTTTTGTTTTTTTTTTTGTTTTTTTGTTTTTTTGTTTTTGTTTTTTTTTTTTTTTGTAGTGGTCATTTTATTTGGAAAGTCTATCCCAAGTGGGATCCATTTTTATTGCAAGGGGTGAACAATTAAGTATGGAGCAAAATACTAAAGGATGTGCTTCCAAGGGATATTAAACCCTTTGTATCAAACCTGTGATTTCCACAAGGCAACACACGCCCCAACCAACCAAATCACTCTATCTCTTATGTACTGGAGGAGAAGAAGCTCTACTTATGCATGTGAAGTGCGCTGAAAACAAAGTAGTGAGCAACACATGTGTGGCCAGTAATGAAGAATAGCTGCCCGCATGGGCAGCTCAACTGGTCATAGGGGTGAAGTTTGGAAAGAATGACTAGGGATCGAGTCTCACCAGTTTTTGGTCCTAACCTCTAACCTGTACACTAGGGTTATTATATTATTCCTAGTCTACTATTTAGGTTATAGTTTGTATTATTTATTAGGTTATAGTTTGTATTATTTATATTTGAGTCGCTGGTTTGGGCGACTATCTCGGGCTTTGTACATATTATGCAATAAAACTACTACTTTCTTCCATACCCGATCCCGACAAAACCGTATATGTATATCTATACATGGCAACCCAAATCTGTTGTTAACCTACTAAAAATGCTAATTGCACTTTTTTTCCAGGTTCATAGATGAATTTAGAGCTTATTCGAGTTCAGTGGCTTAATTGTTATCCCCAAATAGTTCAATGACCTATTTGTATCTTTTCTCAAATCTAATTTATACTCCCTTCGTAACATTCTGTTTGTCTGATTCGGTTAATGAGACTTGACTGAAGTTATTTTTAATTTAATTTTTTAAATATTAAGTTTAGTATTAGTATATAAAATTTATATATTTAGAAACTATTGCACTATTAAACACAAAAAATATAAAATAAAATAAAAAAATTCAAATTTAAATATAATTACAAATTCTTAAAGAAAATAAGCAAGTGTTGATTGTAAATATGACATGTAAAATAGGAGAGATGGTGTATATTTTTACAAAGAGACGATATAAAAGTTAATTACATCAAGACAACATATAAACATATATCCCTAAAAGGCCAAACATTGATGAACACATACAAGAGTGAAGGCATTTGTAAGCTTGTACTCAGACATGGCGCGATGTCTCTGCCGGACGGCTAGCACAATCCAACGGCTGAGTTGCTGATGGATGGACCTTCTTCACCGTCATGAGAAAGCAACCGCCAGAAGAAGTTATCTTCTTCATCCCACCTTCCAGGTTTCCAGTTGTAGTATTATTTTCCAAAGCCTTCATTTTTTCTTTCTGAATCTTCCTCATCGCATACGCTTTTGCAAGAAGGGCGCTGGGAGTCGACATGGCAGTTTCTGGTTCAAAGGAAATATGGGATCGGATCGGATCGGATGGTTTAAATTAAAAGTTTTGCTGCCTTCTCTCTTTCTGGTGTCGGATGGGAATATATATAATATAATGGAGAGTATATATGTAAGGTTTGAGAATGTGGAGATCAGATGAGGTTGGGTATTTTTAGGCAAAATTTGTTCGTGGCTCACACGCATTGGATGATCTTAGAAGTTTCTTCAAATATGATGTTTTAATTAATATACTTATATACTTGTGGTTGGCTGTTTTAATTAATGGGTGAGTTTTTTTTGGAGGAAGGATGTGTGAGACGGGGTGAGTTAAGATGGAAATATAATACTTTGTACTAATAAATGTAATATAAATTATGAATATAATTGTTTATTTGTTATGAGGAAAAGTAATACTTTGTTATTAAAAATGTAATACCTGCATTTGGATCATAACTGGTTAAATTTTGAAAGTTGAAAGATCATGGGTAGTTAATTTAGACTGAATGATAACAATTGAAGGATCATAGGTAATTAATTTGGACTTTGAATGATAACAGTTTGAAAGTTGAAGGATTGCGAATGGTCTATTTGAAAGATTAAAATTAAACGTAGCAAAACTAATATACTTCGAGGATTCATATGAATTTAACTATATTTTTAAATTAAAATAAATATTTAAATTTGATGGTTATTTATAAGACCAATTATAATATTTATAAAAAACTCAAACTGTCTCATTGATCTTCATCAATGAGACAATCTAATAGTAGATTTTACCTTAATTATTAGTTTGTTACTTTTGAACTGTGTTTTCTTTTTTAAATTATATATATCGGTATATATTCACAAATGCCGAGAATGAGGGGAACGTTCTGGCTCTCTCAAAGGATGCGTGATATCCGAGGAATTTTTTATGTTTTATATATAAAAAAAAAAGAAATAAAATAATAAACAAAAAAGTTAATTATCAAAATGGTCCCTTGATTATTGTGAAGTTATCAATTTTGTCATCGATTATTTTTTTTACTCAATAAAATCCTCGACTTTGTAAATGTTAATCAATATGATCCTCCATTAGGTTTGAGGTCTAACATCTGTTAAAGTCAAGGGTAAAACCAGCTCAAAGTGCAGAATAAAACTGTTTAGAACATCATACTACCCCTAATTCAAACACATGTTACCTACTGCAAAAATGGGAGCCACTCAGAGACAAATCAATCATCAAAATTCGTTGCAAGCTCATTACTTATGTTGCACCATCCAACAGAGAAGAGGTATCATTCTCAGAAGCAATAGCAGCCCTCCCTAAAACAATTTGGGTTTATTACTGTAAATACCATTCATTTATAGCTCCAACATCATGCTCATAGCTCAAATATTGAAATCAATGCTCATATTCAAACATACGCAGGGCCATTATCAAGAGGCATCCTCTCCCAGAGTGGGATCAACCTCCTGACTGCCCAACCTTCTACTTTAAAAGTTTTAGGTTGCTGCTGCTGTTTTTAGCTACAGAACCTACCTTCATTTTTAGGGTTTTATGCTACTGCATTTTAAACAACTATATGCAAACAAAACAAGACAGTAATAGCCTCTCCCTGAGAAAGTTCAGAGCTGTTACTTTTATTCCCAAACCTGAGATGCAATTCAATCCCAGTTGCCAACCACCCCCTCAAAGTACCCTTTGTTGGAAAAAAATAGCTTAAAATGACATGTTAAGTGGCTATTTTGTAGTATAATTATCAGTGAGGCCCACTTCTGATTTGGGTTGGGTCAAAATGGATTTAAGTTCTTTGTAATGAGACGAAAAGATTGATATATAGTACGCTCAAAATGGATAATGGGTGAATGAGATATTGATTCTCAAAGTAGACCCATTAAGTTGGAAAAATGAAGGGAAAAAGTGAAGCTTTTGTCCCACATTGATTTGGGAAGAGGATTTGCCCCACTATTTAAACAAGAGCTCTTTTAAGCCTTATTGAATTGTATATCATAGAGGCTCTCTTTCGTGTGTAAGGGGGTGACACCAATTGAAAATTGGCACGGCAAGCTTGTGGTTCATTTTGTCTAACTGTTGTTAGATAAAATTCGCCCATTACGGAATTCATTTTCTATTAATTCCAATTTTAAAATTTGAATTTAATTTCAACTTAGTGGCCTGCTGTTTCAAGTGTTACAAAATTGGTTTTAATACCAATTTAAATGTCATCCATTGAATGTTATCACTCCAACAGTCCTATATAAGAGAGGGTAGAGCAGCAGAATTTCATAACAAGAAATCATATTGTTTCCAGCCTCAAAATTCTCTGCTTCTATTCTTTTCTTAGCCAAATTGTGTTCAAACCTTGCTCTAGTTCGCCGGATTCCTTGTTTGGGTGCTCAAACATTGAATCGTATCATGTTTTATCCTGAGAAATCTAGGCTACAACGCTCTTACCACTTGTGGGAGGTAGCAAATAAGGTTTTAAGGAAAGAGTGATCGCTCGACTCGTGCTAAAAACCCTACACCAAACACGAGCCTATCTCTTCATCCTTTCCTTCCCTTTTTCTACAGAAAATAATAATCCTTATTTTTGTAGGATTATTATTCGATTTTACCAACGGTTACCCAACAATCTTAAAACCTTATACCTTGTTTTCTGTTGGTTGTTTTCTCCGAATTTCTTTGAAGAAAAATGGAGAACCCCGTACTGCCAATCCATGAGGTGGAAAATGTTCTTGCAGACAACAATGGTGGGAACGGCAACAATTTTGCCAATTCCCAAGCACCACCGGTGAACGTTGGTTCACAAGACGGTGGGAGCACTGAGGGATACATTCCCATGACTCGGGTACCTTCGGTATCGAGAGGATCGGCTGAAAAGCCGGAGAAGTTCACTGGTGTCGGATCGAACTTCAAGAGGTGACAACAAAAGACGCTGTTCTACCTAGCAACTCTCGGCTTGGCAAGGTTCTTGATCGAGAAAGTTCCCGAGATGAAGGAATAAGATGCTCACTCTGTGATGACGGTTGGCATTTGGAAGGATTCGGACTTCCTATGCCGAAACTACATCCTGAATGGATTGAGTGATGCGCTATATGATGTATATCGAAAGATAAGCACATCAAAGACACTATGGGAAACCTTGGATCATAAATACAGTAGTGAGGTTGCCGGCCCAAAGAAATTTGTGGTTGGCAGATTCCTCGACTTCAAAATGGTTGATTCGAAGATCGTGCTAAGTCAGGTAGAAGATTTACAATTATTCTTCGACAAGATCCGTGACGAGGGCATGGTGCTGAGTGAAGCCTTCCAAGTGGGAACTGTGATCCACTTGTTGCCTCCAGGTTGGAAGGACTTCAAGAACTACCTTAAGCATAAGCGAAAGGAGATGAACCTGGAGGACCTGATCCAATGACTCAGGATTGAGGAGGGGAACAGGACAAATGATAGGAGAGTTCTTGTCATTGATGGCGCTAAGGCCAACGTTGTGGACTATGGCAAAAGCTCCAAGAGGAATAAGAAGGATAAGCGAAAGCTAGGACCAAAAGGTGGCGTTACCAAGAACAAGTTTCTTGGTGAATGCTACAATTGCGGCTAGCCTGGCCACAAAGCGTCTGAATGCAAGGTGTTGGTCCCAAAAGAGGTAGGGTGAAAGTCTAGAGGGGAGAGGGGGGGGGGGGTGAATAGACTTTCAAACTTTTTCGCACAGCACAACAATTGCTAAGACAGAGATAAACCAAAACTCTTAACTAGATTGTTAGAGTATGGTGCACAGCGGAAATAAATAAACATAAAGTGTGTGTGAGATTGTGTGAGCAGTATATCTTCATGAGAGCATATATGTAAAGAGCGGTATGTAAAGAAAGCAGTAAAGAACACAAGACAATTATAGTGGTTCGCGAGGTGGTGTAATCCTCCTACTCCACTTGCTCTTTTCTCCAAGAGCCAATTCACTATATCTACCACTCCTTGGTTCCAAGATACAATGAATTTCCGTGATCTAGTGCTTTGATCACAAAGCCCGCACTAATCACGCCCAGTGACACCACACTGCTGCTTCGGGTTTCACGTCGCCGCGCTACTATCCCAGGATTTCACGACTCCGCGTTACTTTCCCCCCGTCTTCCACACTCCGGTAGAAACGTATCCCGTGATCTGGTGCTTTGATCACCAAGCCCACACCAATCACGCCCAGTGCCTCCGACACTGCTGCTTCGGATCTCACAGCTCCGTGTGACAATCCAGGATTTCACAGCTCCGTGCTACTTTCCTCCCTTCTCTTGTTTTGCTCCAAAACAAGTGTTGTCTTGCTTCCAACTTCTGAGACTCTGTAGATGATCTTCAATGATGCGCAGGTCTCTTTGATGAAGATAAACACTCTGGAATGATTTCTCTTGACAGCTCTGAGTGTTTTCTCTCTTTGAATATATCAAGTAAAGCACTTGATATTTTTGCTCTGCTTAAGAACTTTAAATATTTTTCTCTTGAAGCTCTCTGAGTTCTTTTTCTCACACTTGAAGATTTTAGCTCTTTTAAGCTTAATTGCTCTATTCGATCCTTTGATGGATTCGAATTTTCTGCTCTCTTATTTTTGAGTTCGTTGTATGCTCTTATGCTCTTATTCACTGCTCTGTGCTTCTTCAAGTCTTCATATCTTCATCATTTTATAGCTGGTAATGAGAATCTGTCCGTTGGAAAGAGACGCTCTCATTTTTGAAATCTTGTATCTTTTGTCAGAGATCTTATCTTATCTTCTGCAAAAATGTCAGAAGAAGATAAGCTAGCCGTTGATGGAGTTTCATCTCCATGTAAATGAGCTCCCAAACTTTATCTGATATTCCTCTGTTTTAACGTTGAGTGTAAATATCTGGGTCTCAGTTTTGGTGTAGAATGGCTTCTCTGATCAGCTCTGAAGTGGTCCTTGTATCTTTGGGATTCAAAAATAATCTTTATTTTAATCCCATACTAGTTAGACTAGTATTTTCCTTGTGAGAATATTTTTCACTGTAAGTTCTGCTTCATCTTCTTCATTCTCACGTCTGGGTGTTCTCAGACTTCAAACTGGCTTTGAACTTCCACCTAATTTGAATTTCTCCTTTGTAATTGACACCCAATTTCAATTGGCTTGTAATTGGCACCCAAATTGAATTTCTCCTTTGTAATTGGCTCCCAATTGACTTTGACTTGCAATTGGCTCCCAACATCTCCTGGTGCTCCAATTACTTCTCAATGTTGACTTCGAAATTGGACTTCTCTTTGAATTTCATCTCAATTCAATTGCTCCTCAATGTCTTCTTGACTTCGAAATTGGACTTCTCTTTGAATTTCATCTCAATTCAATTGCTCCTCAATGTCTTCTTTTAATTGGTCCCCAATCTGAATTGCATCCCATACTACAACTTGAATTGGCTCCCAATTTCAATTCTACATTGGCTCCCAACTTGAATTGATTCCATTTGAAACTTGCTCCCAATTTCAATTTCTCTGAACTAGCTCCCAATTTCAATTAATCTCAATTTCTCTGAAACTGGCTCCCAATTTCAATTGCTTCGAAACTAGCTCCCAATTTCAATTTATATGAAATCGGCTCCCAATTCCTTTGAATTGGCTCCCAATTTCAATTTCTATGAAATCGGCTCCCAATTCCTTTGAATTTTTCTATGAAATCGGCTCCCAATTCCTTTGAATTGGCTCCCAATTTCAATTTCTATGAAATCGGCTCCCAATTCCTCACAATTTCAATTTCTATGAAATCGGCTCCCAATTCCTTTGAATTGGGAGCCAAGTGCAATTGCATCTCAATTGCCACCCAAAGCTTAAACTAGCGCCCAACTCCATCAGATTAATTTAATTTGACTTCTCAAATTTTACCTTGTAAAATTGTTGATGGTGAGTTTTGAACTTGAGCCATTTCGGATAATATATCAAGCATCATCCACTTCATCCATACAGCTTTTGATTAAATCTCCAATCATATTTGATGTACTTCTTTCTTTCCATAGATGCTTGATCTCCAAGTCAACTTCATGCATTCTTCCAATATTAATTTTCTTCACGAAAATTCTTCTGGGATATCTTCTTTGAGTAGTAGCGATGTGAATTCATATCATTCAACTTCTTATTCAATTTGTCATTTTCTCCAGACAAATTCTTGATTTTCGGCTTTATATCTTCTTCTTCTATTTTCATCCATTTTCCTCTGTTTTTCTCTTTTGATAATTAAATAATTTCCCGATCATGGTCTAAGACTCTACTAGACCTATGAAATAAAATTGGGGGATCTACAAATACAAATTTGGCATATCAAAACCATTACACTTTATTCCTAACACAAGGCTCCAAGGAAGAAGAACAAGAGTTCTGAAGCCAACGTTGTTGGAGAAAGCAGTCAAAAGGAGGTTGAGAATTCGAGATTATCCTTTCGGCTATGGTGACCGAGGTGAACCTTGTGGGCTCTAACCCACGTGAGTGGTTCATCGATACCGGTGCAACCAGGCATTTGTGTTGCAAAGGATAGATGTTTAACACCTTTGAGACCTGATGCGTAGTATATTTGCAAACAAATAATTCTCTGAGTTCGAGTTGTCGATCCACAGGGAAGTGGTTGTATCAAGCACTAGTTACTAACTTATTCATTAGAGCTAATCCTAACAATTACTTAGATGATTGATTGGCATAAAATAAATAAAATAAAACAGAGGTTCAGGATTTTGAAAACAATAAGAGAGAAGATGAGATTCATGGGATTCAAGCATTTAATCACCTAGTGCCAATTAACGTTTGTAATATTTAGTTTGGAATTAAGACTTGTATGGGAATGCAAAGTGGAACAGAATTACTCCCGTAATTTCTACCTCTAGTGAATTTCCACTCCCATGGCTTAAATACCCGATAAGATCGAGGATCAGCATTCAATTATTCCCAATTACTACCATCTCCCGATGCGCAACAATCTAGAATAAGATTCCCCCAATAAATTCTCATTTCCCAAGGTCCAACCATTAGGTGCAATCGTGTGTGCCCTAATTTATGCTCCAACTCCCATTGGTGACACAAACATGGCTATGAAACAAGTAACTATGGACATTAATTACAAGCATCAAACAATATTATCGCGATTGCAACACAAGTATTAAACCAAATAATAATATATTAAAGAAACTGAGTGCTCAGACACATAGGTTCATAAAAACTTTTACCCAATAATCTCTAAAGAATTTAGCCAAGCATGGCTAAATTATACATAGCAAATATAAATAAAGAATTACAAATCATCAAAAGAGTACAAGAATTTACCAGACGATTTTCCCAAATCTCCCTAGTCTTCTTCTTGCTTTCCAAGACAACTTTTGGCTCTTGATTTCTCTCCTTCTTGTCTCCAAGAATCTCTGAATTCTAAACTATGAATTGCAAATTACCTATTTTAATTATTTACTCTAAACTACCATGCTTTTTCAGGGTTGAGGAAAGTGGGATTTTATAGTAGGTACAAAGCTGAGGCGGAATTGGAATTTTCCTAATTTCTTTTGGAAGTTTAGCTTTAATTTGGAATGATTAGGCAATAATTGTAGCCATCTTGCTTTGGAATATTGCCATTTTAAATTAGGAAGTTTCTAAAAATCGCGCCCGGTGCAATATGTACGGTTTGCAAGCTTATTTTGACCATTTTCTCTTATTATCTAGACTTTGATGTCTTCATAAGAGTTGTAGCCCATCGAATTGTCCACAATAATGCAATTAGGTCACTGAACCTAACAAAACAACAATTGGGTCCCTAAATTAACTAATTTCATTCAATTAGTCCTATTTACAGGTTAGTAGCAGGTCATCCCAAATTTAAAATATTTTTTTTAAAAATTATTATTTAAAAATAATTATTTAAAATTAGAAAAAAAAAAACACGCCTCCGCCGGAGACGAAGAACTTTTCTTCGTCTCCGGCCATGGAGACAAAGAAACTTTCTTCGTCTCCGGGCATGAAGATGAATAGTCTCTTCGTCTCCATGGCCGGAGACGAAGAGTTTCTTCGTCTCAGGCGGAGACGTGTTTTTTTTTTTTTTTTTTTTAATTTTAAATAATTATTTTTAAATAATAATTTAAAAAAAAATTGGGATGACCTGCTACTAACCTGCAAAATTTATAAATTAGACTAATTGCATGAAATTTGTTAGTTTAGGGACCCAATTGTTGTTTTTTTTTTTTAGGTTCAGTGGCCTAATTTCATTATTGTGTGCAGTTCGATGGCCTATTTGACCCTTATTCCATTTTAATTCTATACGTAGATTAATTAGCATGCACCATATTCCTAACTTTCAAATTAACGCAAATAACAAGTGTGAAATTTGTGTTGTGACAAAACTAACGAAAGTACCTTTCAAATTGATCGAAAGAGAAACTAAACCACTGGAATTAATCCATAGTGATTTGTGCGATTTTAGATCGATACAAACGAGAGGTGGTAATAAGTAGTTTATCACTTTTATCGATGATAGAACGCGATACTGCTATGTGTATTTGCTTAAGAGCAAAGATGAAGTCGTTGATAAATTCATTCTTTATAAGAATGAAGTGGAAAACCAACTTAATCAGAGAATTAAGAAGGTTAGAAGCGATAGAGGTTGTGAGTACGAAACACCGATGGGTGACTTCTGTGCAAGTGTAGGCATCATGCACGAGCGTACGACACCTTACGCACCTCAATCGAACGGTGTTACCGAACGAAAGAATCGTACATTGAAAGACATGATGAATGCGAGATGCTTATAAGTTCGGGTCTACCTCAAGGAATGTGGGGTGTAGCGATCTTGACAAGTAATTACCTTTTAAATGAGGTACCCCATAAGAAGCTCGATAAGACTCCTTATGAGCTGTGGAACGGTAGTAAATCTTCTGTAGATATATATGTATTTATAACCGTGGGGGTCTAATTTATATAAATTTGTGTGTATATATATATTTCGGATATATATCCAATAATATTTTATATATTTTCGTGTGTATATATAAATATTATTTTGCGAAATTAAATTGATTTTGGTTCATTATTTCCAACATTATGTATTATGTTAGACTATGTGTATTATCCTTTCAAAAAAGATTATATGCATTCTGTTACACAATTATGTACATTAGAAACATGAGAACTTTTTTTAAGAAGTTAACAGCAGACACGGAAAATCGGAATTTTCAAAAAAAAAAAAAAAAGTACAAAACAACGTCGTTTTGGATCAGGGTGCACAATGCATTGTGCGCCCTAGTGCAAGATATAATTTGCATACGATCACACAGCGAATAATGCTGGTAACCCATCAATACGCGTTAAATAGCATAGTATAGATAGATATAATCAAAGCCATTTGAAACTGAAGAATACCATATATATCATTTTAAAACCAAGGAAGGAAGTCAACATCAAAGACCATCAAACTCTCAACAAAACGAGGACCATTGACCTCACAACAACAACAAGACCGCAAACATAATAGACAACACAACTCAGGATGCATCCTACCATTCACAAGGTAGAACACATCAAGACATGCTCATAAGCAAGGAAATCACATTCACCAATGACAACTTCATGTCACAAGTTTCATAGTTCCAACCTTATGCCCTGTTCCAACCTTATGGCTACCACTGGCCTTATCACAGTTCCAACCGTTACCTCCTAGTGCCACCCTGTACTTCTGAGTCCAACCTTTTACCTCCGGGGACCGTCGCCCCCCCCCCCCCCCCCCCCACCTACACTGCCAAACATCACCGCCGATCTCTCAGTACACGAGGGTACCATTAAATATCATAATCACAATCGCCGATCTCATGAGCAAAGCTCAAGTAACAAAACCATCAATCTCAATCATAGTCACACACAGTCATCATCATTATCAAGAAGACTAAGGCTCAACAATAGCCCAATCAAGTATCAACAAAGGGTACAATGATTAGCATACGATCACACCATAAGAATCAATCAAGAGATCACAACAAAGACATGAGACCATACTCAACAACAAAGGATTAAAATCCAACACCAAATGATTGTCAACACAAGTTGCCAATCCCAATAAGAAGGAATGAACCACACATACTAGCATATCAACATCAAACTAGCATGCTTATCAAACAGATAAACCAAAATTAGTTCCAAAGAACATTCAAGACTCACATTAGCCCAACGAATCACAAAGTTGGACCCTTAGCACGATTCAAGACACCAAATCCTACATGGATTCCTAACACACCGTTCTAGACATACGAAACATCAAGAAGACTCACAAATAGCCCAATAAATCAACAACGGGAGGTCAAAACAACAATACCGGAAAGAAAGAATCACGGGGAACAAATCCCCCCACAACTCCAACAATGTACCCCGCGGGTGGGGCCACGGGTAGACCCCCACCCGTGGGTCTGCCCGCGGGGTACACACCACAAAAGCCGTGTTCCCCGCGGGTGGGGCGGCGGGTAGGCCACTGCCTACCCGCCGTTCCGCCCGCGGGGTACAACCTATACTCCACAAATTTTTTTGGGAATTTTCATCACCAAGGTCAAGTTCAAGTTCAAAACACCCAAAATCTCACACACAACAATGATATGACTTTAACTCAAGAAATAGCCAAGCAATGGCATTCAAGAAACCTAAAAACAAGCTCTAAACATGCATCACAACAAGATAATGCATCAAATCTCACAAATCATCACAAGAACAACAAGTAGAAGCCAAGAATCATTATTTAAGTAAGAAAATAGGTTTTGTATAGCATGGGTTACCTTTGTAGCCTAACAACTTCTCATTTCCACCCTTTTAAGCCTTTTTTTAGAGCTCTTCTTCCACACCAACTTCTTACACAAGCAAAAACACAAGAGATGTTCTAACTTTAGATAAAGACACCCAAAAGATGACTAAAAGCACCAAAAAGCTAAGAACCTTACCCTTTCATATGCTCAAGAAGAAGAAAGTAGGAATCTTGGTGAAAGATCTTGCAAGACCTGAAGGTTCACCTTCTTGCTTGAAGAATAAGCTAGGTTATTTTAGAGAGAGGCTAGAGTGTTTGAGTCTTAGATTGAAAGGATGAATGAAATGAGAATGTCTTGTTAGGATAGCTTGAACCACAATTCATAGGTGAAAAGCCATTTTTACCCTTACTAAGGTTGGAAAGACAAGGGGACAAGGGCACAACTCAAGAAGCACAAGGTACACCCATTTGACTTAAGTGACTAGTCAAAATCTAGTCCCTCGACTATCAAATTTTAAGATTTTTAGAAATGGATTAGCAAAGAAACTTGGATTAATTCTTCAATTAATCCTTGATTAGTATTTAGATTTACGGGGTGTCACACCCCGTATCATACTTAGACTAAATCCGTTTGCAATGGACCGGCCCAACTAAGGGGCAAAGTGCTGGACAATTAAATAAAAAATAGACTATTTAACCCCTTTTTTCCAACCTTTTTCAAGAATTTTATATAAAAAAAAAAAAAAAAAAATAGCTAGCCTAGCTTTCATAAGTATAAGACTTTCCTAAACATAATTTCTATAAATATGTTTTGAATTTCCATAATCATAGTCAAAGTTGTCTTACATCAATACTATTCCATAAAACATCGCTTGCTTGCTTGCACCTAGTTAATCCAAACTGGAAGGAAAGATTAGATTTTCCATCGATGGAATGAAGTTATTTGTAAGATTTGTAAAAGTTTCCTGTATTGTTTGCCATGCTGCAAATAGGTTCTTTGTAGAGAAGTACTGTGAAAACATCAAAACAGTAATGAATTGAATTTCTCAGTAAGGGTCTTGTGTATAATTTGTATATTTAATACTCATTCTGTCACATTTTACAAATCTCGTTTATTATTAAGTTAAATCAACTCAACCATATAACCTTAGTCAAACTTGATAACAGAACCATATACACATAAAATAGGGACGAAATGTGTACTTCTTAATCTATATGAATTAGTTCACAATGCAAATCCTTGTTAACTGAATCAAACAAGACACATAAAATGGGACCAAATGAGTACTTTTTAATCTCTATGAACTGTTCACAATACAAATCCTTGTTAACTGAACCAGTCACATACACATAAGATGGGATGGAATGAGTATGACAATACAAATCTTTGATTTTCATATATTGCAAATTGTTCTTAAAAACATACCATAATCATACAGCTACTACCAACCAATGACAAAACATAGTAATATGATATATATGTATAATATCCATAGCTAATATGTTTTGTATTTTTTAAAACCTAGGAAACATCAACAGGTTGCCGAGAACACTACCAAACATCAGCATATAAGACACTAAGGCTGCAGCAGCTGAGATGCGATATCGGAAGCATAATACTTGGACACAGGAGATGTCATCAGGGAACAAGAATTTTGTCGAGCTAATCATTATGCTGGATGCAGTAAGCGACGAGAATGCAAATATCTGTTGTTATGGAATAGGAAATGTTATAAATCATTGAAAATCGAAATTAATGTTTACATGTTATTTGCTAGTAACTAATAGACAGAATGCTCTTACCATATCAATTATAAGGATTGTCAGGATAGTACTTGGTTTGTGATCAGGGACTTTGATGAAAACATATAGACAATCTACAGTGGCCCAAAACAAGCTCCATGGTATGATCAAGCTCCAGACAGTGGCCAAAAGGCTGCAAGCAACAAGAATAATAACTCAAGGAGTCAGGCTATATATTGACTACCAAAGTTTCAAGTTTAACTCACAATCCTATTGGTCATTCTTGGTTTGAGCCTTCATCTATGAACAACTTATGCTTTTTTTTTTTTTGGGTATACCAAGGGTTTCCATCGTCAGTGGCTAATCCTCCAGCCCGAACCTCTTTTGGATGGGACAGCTGACCTGGAGATTTAAGGCGGATCCATACCCAAAGCCAAAGATCGAACCCTTGACTTTTGGTTAAGGATGGATGAGTCATTTCTACTCAACCACACCCCCAAGGTTTGAACAACTTATGCTAATCCTTTACCGGCCAAGATCATAAGGCAGGTTGCGGGCAGGACCACACGACAGGACGGATTTAACCATGCACACCTCCTGAAGTGGCGACAGATTTCTCTTGTCATCATCCAACAAAAATTATGAACCCTAAACCCTAAATCTAGGGAACAAGTAAGTCAATCAAGGTAGGCTACCTGCTAAGATCACAAGACGACGGGATGTAGTTTACCCGTGTACACCTGGTAGTGGCTGCTCACCACCCAAAAAAGAAATATGAACCCTAACCCTAAATCTACATAACAATTAACATCAAGGCAAGCTACCAGCTAAATAAGATCACAAGACGGGATTTACTCATACACACCCAGTAGTGGCTGCTTCGCCATCAAAAAAAATTATGAACCCTAAACCCTAAATCTACAGCCAAGAACGTAACAAGTAAGCCAATCAAACAGAAAATTAAGCAGATACACCCATCTCAGGAAGGAAACGGAGAAATGGAGAAAACCCTAATCAAGTTATACGAAGGCAAAGCAAGATACCAGAAGGATGTATCTTCACGGAAGCCTTCACCAGAGAACAGGAAAAGCAGGCCGGCAACGGAGGTCATGGCCTGAACCACTCTCAGACACAAACTTTCTGCAGTCCCTAACGATCCCGGTATCACTTCCATTATGCCTTCTGTTTTCTGCTCCAATTAGCACCACCGCCGCTCTTTTATAGTGTCTTTTTTGCCAGATTTGTCTGATCTGGCGATGACACGATGAAAGACCCGCCATGTCCATTATGCCTTCTGACCCACCATGCCAAAAAGGAGATTAATTTAAGGACGATCTTTAACGGTTGGCTTCATTTAATACTTACCAAAAGTTGTTTAAATGATGAAGTAGAGTGGGATCCTCGTCAGGGATCATCTCAAAATCCATTTCATTGCATAAGATTTTCACCGGATAAAGAAACCCTAGTAAGCTTCCGTCCATCATCACTAGCTTTCAATTCTATATATTAATTAAGGATTCGTTTGGAGACTCGAAAAATGATTTCTTTGTGTATTTAAATAAAATAAAGTTAAAAGGAAATATTCATAGTGGTCAACGAAAAAATATTAAATTTTAGCGGAAAATGTAATCCTATATTTTTAATCGCGAAATATTTTCCAAATTCTTTATTTTCATATATTTATTTCTCTCATCTATTTTCAAACTAGTTTCCGAATTATTATTACCACCACCAAATCACCACAACTACCACCCCCACCAACATCAATACCACCAACACAACATCACCACCACCAACACCACTACCACAACTACCACCATCACCAACCAATCACAACCACCACCTCTACTACTACTACTACTACTACTACTACTAATAATAATAATAATAATAATAATAATAATAATAATAATAATAATAATAATAATAATAATAATAATATTATTATTATTATTATTATTATTATTATTATTATTATTATTATTATATGTTCATTTTCAGGAAAATGAACCAAACAGGGAAAAATGCTAATTCTTAACTTTCACACAAACATAAAAAGCTATTCTAGGCCCGTGATCGACCAAGGCCCAGACTTTGGCCACCTCTAGCTCGGAGTCTATTAAGGATTGGGCCTATTTGTAGTCTAATAGGATTGAACTTCATATTCGCAATGTAACAAGGACTCCCAATATGAGGCATTCTAGGAGTTCTATTCCCTTTAGGGCTCTTAACCTACTTGAATAAATAGGCCCCATACATAGGGAGAAGGACAAGCAATGACCATTAATACAAAATATTTATTCTCCATACATTCTCTTTATATTTCTCATATACTAATTATTTTAACGGTAGTGTTCGTCCACCGTTGACTGCCAAATGTCGAAAAAACCAACATTGGCGTCGTCTATGCGTATCGAAACGAAGATCGATTACGTTCATTCCTCAAAGCAAATCAAGTTCAAAATTTTTCAAACATGGTCATCACCCTCTAACAAGCCCGCTCCGGGCGGTCAAACCCATGACCTACGCGAAACCTTGACAAGACCTAACTCCTGCGCACTGTCCAGTCGCTTTGCTCGACCAGCGGAGAGAAATCCAGATGAAAACCGCTGAGGTGAAGATGTATAGTTATCCATTAGACCAGTTGCTAGACCCCCACCAGTCGACCCTCAAAGACCCCACCTCACGATGGCAAACATCGTAGAACGCCAAACCAATGTGGAACAAAGGCTTCTTCATAACCTTCCCAACTCCATATTCTAACTCAAATGGGTCTACTTTGAGAATCAATTTCTCACTCACTCATTATCCGTTTTGGGCATAAGATATATTAATTTATTATCCTCACTGTGAAGAACCCGAATCCACGTTGACTCGACCTGAATAAGGACTGGACTCCACATATATTTGTACCACAAAATAACCACTTAAAATGTCTTTTCTTACAAAAAAAATACCAACAATTAGTATTATGTGCTTGTTTATCATAAGCAAAACTTCCCAATTTTACTTGGCGTAACATTTATGGTCACCTATAAACCTTGAAATCCTTGAGTTTAACCTAAATAATGATGATTGTTGATAAGAAAATTGGACAAGGCACAGGACCCGACCTGACGCTCTTGGTTTAACCCGTTAGAGCAGTGAAGGCGGTCAAATAAGTAACGGTCAAGCAACTCCCATGATTCTCGTAACTTGAACCGCAACGACAATGTTGGCTTGGATGCCTGGTCTATACAAACTCATGGGACCTTTGGGACCAACTCAACAACAATCGCAGTGGAGGTCCTGAGGCTCCTGTCCCGCTGATAAACCTCAAGGCAACTGCCCGGGCCATTCAGCACATCGCCATGACGTTAGCTCAATCAGTGGCTTAGATGTAAGGTTGAATGCCCATGCCACCAACGCAGGAAATTGAGGTGGAGTCTCCGCGGGAAGAGAAAATCCGAGAATAAGGTGCAACCTACGTAACGGGAGGCCGCCCTGAAACTCAACCTCGCTCTAGGGGAAGAGGGGCTGAGGGACTGAGGGGAAGGAGTTCAAGGAGTTGGAGACGGCTTTGTTAGACATCGGTCGGTCGCTCTTCCATGCCCGTCTTAGAGTAGTTGGGCGAGAGGGTGTCTATTCGGGAGAGGTTAGGGCCACAACTATGGGTCAAAGGGTCATCTACCAAGGGACCGAACCAAGATGGAACCAGGACAATAGGTGAAGGAGAGCGGTCGACACGGTCAGAAAGGGTGTATTTCGAAAATACACCACACAGTGTTTGAAAATGCACCATAATGAAATTCCACAAAATTCACGACACACCAAAAAAAATGCACCATACATAATGGTGTATTTTCAGACACTTTATGATGCATTTATGCCAACCTAATGGTGCATGACCGCACGTCCGCACGGGAAGCACTGTTCACAAAGGAACCTGACCATATATATAAAGGCACAACGATGTGCATTTGAAGCAATTTATGGTACCAAAAAAGGAAGTTCTTCAACTTATTAAGTATTATTGATGTAATTACCCTTACAAATCGTTTGTAAATCTCACAAATTTCATTAGAAATTTAGTTATACATTGTTGAAAAGAATGCACAAAATATAATAAACACTGGTCCATAATTGTGCACTTGAAGGCCAAAATTCTGCACTTGAAGGTCAAAATTCTGCACTTGAAGGTATAAACATGTGCAATCGAAACAATTTATGGTACCAAAAAGAAAAGTTATTCAACTTAAGTATTATTGAAGCAATTACCCATACAAATCCTTTTGTAAATCTCAAAAATTTCATTAGAAATTTAGTTATACGTTATTGAAAAGAAGACAAAAAGTATAATAAACATTGGCGCATAATTGCATGTGCACTTGAAGACACAAAAATGTACACTTCAATGCACAAAAATATGCATTCGAAGGCCAAAAGTGTGCACTCAAAGGCACAAAGATTTGTACTCAAAGGGAAAATATGCACTGAGACAAAACGTATGCACTCAAAGAAGTGAAAGTATGCACTCAAAGAAGGAAAAATATGCACTTGAAGACAAAGTACATATAAACTTACGTACTCAAAACTACAATAATGTCACTGCGTGAATTTTAATTCTTCTCCATTATGGAATGTTGATTTAGACTAGATTTATGGTTGAGATTTAACCGTATATTACAATTTCCCCTTTAAAAAATGAAAATAAATACAAGATCAACCGGCCCCTTTTGGTAAAAATAAGTACAAAATCATGTTTGGACTATAAATAATATTTAAAGATTAAAAAAATTAGAACTAGAGTGCACTCAAAAGTCAAAACTATAAATTGGTAAAATTGCAATTTACAAATTTTAAAAGTTCAGTTTAAAATTTTTATAAGTGCGGCTCAAAAAATTTATTAAAACATGTATAGCTCCTTTGAATACTATTAACTCTATTACAAGGTAGCTGTTCTAGACTTTCTCTAACTACTGCAGCACAACCACCGGGGTTCGATCCTGTGACATTTCCTCTAGAAAAGCTACAGAGATACCATTTCAACACAAAAAATTCATTAAAACATGTATAGCTCCAAGATCTAAATAATACATGGTACAAAGAATACACGCACTACCTAATAATATATACCATCTTGTGTTCCAACAATAAAAACTCTTTCCACTATACACATTTTGAAATAGACTTCACTTGATCGAGTTATTACCATCTTCCTACTATCCAAATTCTAAAGTATGCTTAGATCATCTACCACTCAACTTCAAAGATGAGTTAAAGCTCAAGGTAAAATTTTCGTATTCATTCTTAATTAAAGTCTAGTGATCCTATAATACATGTAAGAGACTTTGTGTTAGAGTCTAAGTTATTTCAAAATCAATTCTGATCTCATTCTCTCATAGTCTAAGTTATTTCAAAATCAATTCTGATCTCATTCTCTCATAATTAAAAACAGTAACACTCCAATTGACAGACATACTAGTATAGTTTCAACTTAAGCTCACATCAATGGGGATGTAACTCATATGGTAGAGCACTCGCTTTGCATGCGAGAGGCACAGGGTTCAATTCCTTGCATCTCTAAGTTGTTGTTTTTGTCGACATTAAATCGAATTAATTAAAAGTGATTTTTTTTTTTTGAAAGTTACTGATTCTATTACATTGTAGTATCTGTTCATATACTTTCTCAACCTACTGAAACACAAAGAACCAATAACGCCTCCACTGAGGCTCAAACTCATAATCTTCCAAATGGAAGTCCAACCCGGATACCATTAGACCACATAGTCCTGGTAAAAGTGATTTTGATATATATATATATATATATATATATATATATATATATATATATATATATATATATATATATATAAAAGAGATCAGGTGCATTTGTGGCTTCCCGTGCGGGTGTGCGGTTGATTAATGTGCGTGAGGTTTATACTTAATGTGCGTGAGATTTGTACTCAATGTGTCTGAGATTTGTACTTAATGTGCGTCATGTTAATATGCGTGAGTTTTGTACTTAATGTGCCTGAGTATTGTGTTTAATGTGCGTGAGATTTGTGCTTAATGTGCGTGAGTATTTCAGAATCACGAGCTCAGAAGGAAGCAGAACAGAAACTCACGCACATTAACTCCCACGCTTCTTGTTACTTCTTCCTTCAATTTGGCCATGGATTCTGGTTTATCAGCTACCTTCAGTGCAGTTGAATGTTTATATAGATGACGCACGCACAGTAAAATTTGCACAGCACCTAAGTGTGGATTTTTGTTGTATTATTCCCATAATTCTTAACCACCATAGCCCGCCTCCGCATCATCATCATCAGGGAGGGGGCAATGGCTACTGGGGATGGGGAAGAAGCTGACATCAATAATTTCTGCTGCATTTTACACATTCACGCACATTAAGTACAAATCTCGGGCATATTAAGCACAACACTCACGCACATTAAGTAGAAATCTCACGCACATTAATCCACCGCACATCCGCACGGGAACCTTTCAATATATATATATATATATATATATATATATATATATATATATATATATATATATATATATAATGAAAGAAATTTGAGATGGAGATGTAGCTCAGATGTTAAAGCTTGCTTAGCATGTGAGAGCTACTAGGATCAATGTCCCGCATCTATAATTGTATTCTACAACTGTTTGTTTTTTTAATTTGCTTAATTAGTCCTATCCATTACCCCGCATCTCCTACAACTGATTTTTTGATTTGCTTAATCAGTCCTATCCCTATTAATGGAGACGATGCATTATGGATTTTACTTTCTGCATTTTATATTTCGTATGAAAGATTGTTATAATAATATTATTATTAATATTATTAGTAGTAATTAAATACATAGATATATTATATATATATATATATATAATATATATTATATTTAATATATCTTACATTTGGTATCAGAGCCAGTCAACCTTTCAACCCCGAGATATTGTTCGTAGTGAAATATGGCTACAAATTTCAATATTGTATGGTCGGGTCTCAAATTGGACGGGAAACTCGATTACAATTATTGGCAAATTATGATGTCCACACATTTGCAAGCTCAAAATCTTTGGAGCTTTGTTGATCCCGGTCTACAAGAAGGAGCTGAAGCAGACGCTATACGGCGAGATAAATTGGCCTTGGGTCAGATTCACCAAGGTGTTCATTATTTCATTTTTGGGCAATTAGCTCGTGCTCAAACAGCAAAACAAGCTTGGGACATCTTAAAGGTGTCACACAAAGGAGTTGATCGGGCGCAGAAGTCTAAGTTGCAGTCGTTGAGAAGGTTGTACGATAATTGTGAGATGACTTCTACAGAAACAGTAAATATGTATTTCACTCGTCTTATTGATATGGTGAATAAGATGAGGTTATACGGAGATACAATTGAAGATGGTGCAGTGGTTGAAAAAGTTCTTCGAACTATGCCGATGAAGTATGACCATGTGGTGGCTTCGATCACAGAGTCACACAAAACTGATCTCTTATCAATTGCAGAGCTGAAAGGTATGGTAGAAAGTCATATTGACAGGATTGCGTCAAAATCGGAACCACTAGTAGAAGAAGTTTTGAAGAGCCAAGTCACCCTTAATGTGACTGGCACTAATCAAAGAGGTGGAGGATCTGGTAGAGGTCGTGGAAGAGGAAGAGGAGGTTCTAGTGGAAGAGGTTGTGGTAACTTCAACCAAGGAGGAGGACGTGGTAACTCCAACCAAGGAAGAGGTGGAGGTAATACCAAACAAGGTAAATTTCCATTTCATTGCTACAATTGTGACAAGTATGGGCACAAGATTGCAGATTGTTGGTATAATGAGGACAACAATCGTGGAAATCAAGTAAACATTGCTGAAAATACTGCTGAAAAGTCTGGTGAGAATTCTGAAACCTTACTTTTGGCCAGTGATAGTTTTTCTGCAGATAAAAACATATGGTTCTTGGATACTGGGTGTAGTAACGATATGTGTGGTAAGAAAGAATTGTTTTCTGAACTGGATGAATCAATCTGGTCTGAAGTGACATTTGGCAATAAGTCAAAGGTGCCAATTTTGGGAAAAGGTAAAATCTCTATTCAGTTGAAGGATGGTACTCAAAATTTTATATCCGATGTGTTCTATGTTCCTGAACTAGACCAAAATTTGTTGAGTATGGGTCAGCTGTCCGAAAAAGGATATAAGATACATATTGCTCAGGGGTGTTGTACCATTGAAGATGCTAAAGGAGTCTTGATTGCAAAGGTAAATATGTCCCAAAATCGACTATTTTCTTTGAAAATTAAGCATACTCTCCTTGATTGCTTTAATTCTGAAGTTTGTGATGATAATTGGTTATGGCATATGCGGTTTGGGCATTTTCATTTCTCTGGGTTAAACTATCTTGCGAGAAAGGAACTTGTTTCTGATTTACCTGTTGTGAATGTCCCTGATCGTATATGTGAGATTTGTGTGATTGGGAAGAAGCATAGAGATCCCTTTCCCGTGGGCAAGTCAAGGAGAGCTACAAAACAGTCGGAGATTGTTCACTCAGACCTGTGTTCGTTGGAGGTTCCCTCACATGGAGGCTGTAAGTACTTTATTACTTTCATTGATGATTTCAATAGAAAAACATGGGTTTACTTTCTGAAGCAAAAGTCTGAAGCATGTGATGTTTTCAAACAATTTAAGGCTTTTGTTGAAAAGCAAAGTGGTTATGAAATTAAAATCTTGAGAACTGATAGAGGTACAGAATATATTGCCTGTGATGATTTTATGAAGAAGAAGGGTATTCAACATCAGATGACAGCTAGATACACTCCACAACAAAACAGAGTGGCTGAGAGGAATAATAGATCTATCGTGGATATGGTGAGGTGCATGTTGAAATCCAAGAATCTGCCTAAACCTTTTTGGGCAGAAGCTGTTGCTTGTGCTGTCAATGTGTTGAATAGGTGTCCAACTAAGAGTGTCCGTGATATGACACCTGAGGAAGCTTGGAGTGGGAAGAAACCCTCTATAAGAAATCTTAAGGTTTTTGGATGTTTGGCATATGCACATGTGCCAGATCCATTGAGAAAGAAATTGGATGATAAAGGTGAGAAGTGCATATTCATTGGTTATAGTGACGCTTCAAAGGCTTATAAACTATACAATCCTGAAACTAAAAAAGTTGTTATAAGTCGTGATGTCACTTTTGATGAATATGGTGCCTGGGATTGGTTAGCTAAAGATGAAAGTTTAGTTGTTATTCCTGCTGTTGAAAATATTGTTGAAGAGCAACCGATTCCAGATAATGTCCAGTCTCCTTCACAGCCAGAATCATCAATTCGACGATCTCAGCGCGAGCGCCATTTACCAGCTCGCTTGCAAGATTATGTTTTGGGTCATGATAATGACCTGTCTGATGAAGAGATTATTCAATTTGCTCTCTTTGCAGATTGTGATCCTTTAACTTTTGAGGAGGCTGCTACAGAAACTCATTGGCTTAAGGCGATGGATGAGGAGATACGTGCCATTGAAAAGAATGGTACCTGGGAGTTAACAGATTTACCTCCTGGGAAGAAGCCAATTGGAGTAAAGTGGGTTTACAGAACGAAATACAAGTCAGTATATCCAACTTGAAGACAGAGACATTTCTTAAATTGAAGAAGGAAATTGGAATGACCAATACATCCAACTTGGTTTAAAGGAAGCAATGTTATAATAATAATATTATTAATATTATTAGTAATTAAACCAAGTCAAAGAATTTAATAAAAACAAACATGGGTGAGTCATGTATGTTAATGTGGAACATGCCTAGATTATAGGAGTAGTACATGGAGCATTAGCTTCCTATTTATTAGCTTTCTCTTAGTAAAAATATGTGGTGTATTTTTATTTGTTAAATCATCCCAGTGAATAAACATTATTCATTCTCATCTTTCTCTCTCTCTTCCTATATATATATATATATATATATATATATATATATATATATATATATATATATATATATATTTAATATATCTTACAAAGATTTATGGTCTATCTGAGGTTTAAGTAGTGGATATTCATTAAGATGATGTTCAATTAATAGAATACAAAAATAATGTATTAAGGAGTATTATAAATAAAAATCGTTGAAAGTTGATGTAATTTACTTAGTTGATAGTTGATAGTAAGTTTTATTACAAAATGTCTAGAGATGAAACCTTATTAACTATCTTTTGAAAGAAAAAAAGAAAAAAGGAAAAAAAGGAGTATGAAGATTGTGCTATATTTATCTAACCCTTATTCTTAAAAGTTTATATTGAATAGCATTATTTTTGCTATTTTATTTTAGCAGATCAAACTATGGTGAATGGCATACAAAACAAATATAACAAAAAAAATTATTAGATGTACTATTTGAAGTAATATTAATAAATTTTTAATTTTTCTTTTCTTTTTTGGATAATGGGAGGGGATGACCCGATACTACACTAACAGGGCGTTTGGTTGGAAGGAGGGAATTAAGAGGGAAATGAATTGTAATTTGGTGGGAAAAGAATAAAGTGCAAATTTAAAATACATTGTTTTGTATGAAGGAATAGAATGATGGGGAATTGAGAGGGAAGAAGTGAATAAATACTAAAATACCCTTACATAATATTAATATAATGATAATAATAATAATAATAATAAGGGTAAAGTGGTTACAATAGAATTGCAATTCCATAAAACATGGAATTGCAATTCTTAGGGGTGACCCTAGGAATTGCAATTCCATGGAATTGTAATTTCCTCCAACCAAACCATGGAATTGCAATTCCATGAAATTTGGTAGGAATGGAATTGCAATTTGGTTTAAATATAATGTTTCTATTGAAGTCAATCATAGCCCTTTGGTAATCTATGAATTCTCAGAGTCTCTGATAATCTTCGGAGGCTCACAGAATTCAATCCAATCCCAATTTCTTCTAATAACAATGCGAGCAAGCTAGTTTGCAATCTCGTTATTCTCCTTATATGTGTGGTTGATGGAGATCTCCCAACTTTTGGTCATCCAATCTCTATAGTGGCTAACAAGCTCAGTGCATGGACCGATGGGTTGGGATACTCCTGTGATCCATTGCATGGAATCACTGAACATGTGAACTCTTTTGTGCCATGCATTCCATGCCCACTTTGCATCGCTTGTCAAGCCTCTCCTTCTCCTTTCAGCACTGGTCATTAGGATATGTTGCTTGAGAATAGATGAAGGTATTCACTTTGTTAGGGACTTTTAATCTCCAAATATTATTCCATCTGGCCTTGTCGCTATTAGGATGGTCCCGTGTAGTGATTTTGTAGGCAGAAGACACTGAATTTACTGTCACTCTCCATACTCCAGTGTATGGTGCGTGCTTTTGTCTCAAGAGCATCTCCATTGTAGTTCTCGATATTTTGTGTTTGGTTCCCTAGCGTCGTGCTCCTGAGCCCTTTCTCAAGAATTGGGGTCCCATCACAAATCCCCTTCCAAAAGTTCGACCCACCCGTCTTCCATTTAAAATTATAAATGCTTCTAGTGACTTGCATGTACTTTGCAGTGAGAAACTTGATCCAAAGACTTTCATTGTCCTTCAATATTCTCCAACCTAACTTAGACAAGAAAGCAAGGTTCATGTTGTTAAGATTTTGGAGGCCTAGCCCCCCACAAACCTTGTGTAGGGTAACCGTCTCCCATATGACCAAATGAATTCTCTCACCCCATATGAACGATCTGATTTTTCGTTCAATTACGTCGCAAACACCTTTAGCGATATACATGGTTTGCATGGTGTAAAACGGGATGGCACTTAGCACACTTTAAGCAAGTACCATACGGCCTGCAAGGGTGAAGTTCTTACCTTTCCAGCCCTCCAATCTGGAGTTAATTGTTTCCATAAGGGGAGTGAATAAACTGTGAGTAACTCTACCATGGATAGAGGGTACCCCCCAGGTACTTTCCAAGGTTATCAATCCTATCGATACCAGCCTCTTGTGTAATGCGGTCAGCAAGGAGGTGATCCACGTTTTTAGAGAAGTGGATTTGAGATTTTTAGAGACTCACTCTTTGCCCCGACATGAGTTCAAAAATGTTAAAGGCAGTTTTTGACAATTCTGATCTGATCCTCAGAAGCCTCTGCAATTAAGACCATGTCATCTGCAAATAACAAATGGGTTAGTTCAGGGCCATAGCTTGAGAGCTTAACGCCTTTCCATCTTTTTTGTTTCACATCCTCTTTGATAATTTGGCTTAGCTTTTCGAAGCACAGCACAAAGAGATACTAGGAGATTAGGTCCCCTTGTCTTAGCCCTCTAACGGTTTTATCCACTCCATTTGTTAACCTTTCCAAAGAATCCCGAGCCTAGGGGTTTCCAAGCATTCCATGATAACCTTGGTCCAGTGCTCATTTATGCCATCTCTCTTATGGTGTTTCGGATGTAGTCCCAAGAAAGCCTGTCATATGCCTTTTCAAGATCGATTTTCATGACCATGATTTTTTTTACCTCATTTCCTTGTTCTCATAGTGTGGAGGAGCGCATGATAGGCAATAATGTTATCCATTATTTGGCGACCTGGTACAAAGTTGCTCTGCTCTTCTCCCATGATTATTGTCATAAGGTTTTTAAGTCTATTTGTGGGGACCGTCATTATTACCTCGTACTTCACGCTACATAAATTAATAGGGCAGAATTGAGTGATTTTCTCTGGGTTTTTGATTTTTGGAATGAGGGCAATAAGCGTATCATTCCATTCGTTGTGCATCTAGGATGTCTTAAAGAAATCCAGGACCATTCTAAAAAGATCATTGCCAACAACATTCCAAGCTTTTCGATAGAATCCTACGTGAAAACCCTCCGGTCCTGGCGTTTTATAAGGGGCCATATATATCAAATATGGTATTCTTCATTTCCTCAACTGTGACCTCCCTGTAAAAAGAAAAAAGAATTTAAATCATCATTATTCAACTTTGGCAGCATATTGTTGGCATACTTCTGATGAGTTATTTGGTTCCTCTCCGTGAAGAAAGCTGTGAAATGATTCTGGACCAAAGCCGCCAAACCCTCATCCTCCGTAATCCAGTGTCCCTCAAAATTCGGTAAGCCAGCTATATTATTTCTGGCTTTCCAAACTTTGGTGGTCGTGATGTGAGTCCAATTGTGCACATTTCTAGTATTAATTTAATTGAGTAAAAGACAATTTTGGTCCTAGACTTATAGTGGCACAGACAATTTTAGTCCTTAATAAAAAAATCAGACAATTTGTGGACACTCTTATTGTGACGAGGACAATTTTCGTCCTCCGTTTATATTTCGGTTAAATGGCCGTCTGAGATGAGGGCAATTGCGTCAATTTACCCTATCTTCTTCTCCAACCTTCAATTCTCTGAGCACAATTGGAATCTCAGCCTGCTAAATCAAAACCCTCACTCACCTTCTAAAACCCGTACCTTCTCATATCGGCTGGCTTTGCTTGCTTTATGGTATGCACAACCCCGAAACTCCTGTGGCGCCTCATCTCTTTCCTTCATCCATCGCCGTCGAACTCCAGCTTCATTCGCCGCTTCTCTCTCCGGCCATCTCAAATGGGCAAGCCCGACAAAAGCTCTGCCGCCAACAACTCCGTGCCGGAGCACCCCAAAGACGATGCTTATCTCCAAAGCGTGATTCCTAAGCGAATTTCTATCTTCAAATCCATCAAATCTCAGCAGCAAATGCAGCGCCTTTCTCTCTCTCTCTCCTCTCTCCTTATCCCATCAAGTAAAGTACCTGCTATTATCCATTGATGCTTTCACATAGAAAATGCATAAATGATGCTTGTTTTTTCGGTTTATGATTTCATTCAATTGACATTTTCTAGTTTCCAAGGATCGAGTTAACGAATGGGTCAGTGATTCAGTGAAGGAGGGGAAGAAATGGAATACAACGCCCCTTGACATTGCGAAGGAACTATCCAAGAGCTTGACATCGAATGCTTTGATTTCAAAGGTCAACAGTGTGCTCTGGGATATGTCCAGGCCACTGGAGGGTGACTGCAAGCTCGAGCTATTCACATTTGATAGTGACGAGGGGCGGGGTACTTTCTGGCACTCGAGTGCGCATATTCTCGGTCAGGTCCAGTGTTTCTTTCAACTCCATTACTGATTTAATAATACATTTCTGATTTTTTGAGAATTCAGTGCAATATAAGTTCTGAATTTTGAGTGCTTTGTGTTTGATTAGCTTTCCTATGAAGTAATTTAGTTTTGGTGCGTCTTAAATTGCAGTCTGTGGAGATGAAGTATGGCTGCAAATTGTGCATTGGTCCATAGTACAACAAGAGACTTACAGAGATTGAAGGTTGGAGAAGAAAATAGGGTGAATTGACGCAATTGCCCTCCTCTCAGACGGCCATCTAACAGAAATATAGACGGAGGACTAAAATTGTCCTCGTCACAATAAGAGTGTCCACAAATTGTCTGATTTTTTTATTAAGGACTAAAATTGTCTGTGCCACTATAAGTCTAGGACCAAAATTGTCTTTTACTCAATTTAATTATATTTGTTAGGTTTGAGTTCATGATTTTGATAATTTAATTGCATATTCCTTTGTTTTATCATTTAGATATGAATTACACTTGTTTTGAATGTTTTACGGTGTTTGGTAGTGTTTTGGAACCATTACATGTCAAGTTTGAAAGCAAGGAAAGTTCTAGGTCAAATTTGGAGTCAAAATGGACTAAAGGACGCGAACACAGTAAGTTCAACACATTGAGCTAAAGGCTCGTTGTGTCCATTTTTTCCAGAATGCGTTCGGAAATTGAGCCAAGAGGCTCGACGCGTCGAGAAAGACACACCAAAATACGAAGAGCGCCATTGTAACACCCCCGATTTTAAGCCAAATTTAAAACCATTTAAGCTTAGGAAAAGAGATAAAGTCTAATCATCAATATTAAGTTATGCGGAAGCTAAATGCATTAAACCGGGAAAGTGCTATGCCACACCTATACAACTATAGGTGCACAGGCTAAGTCTAACCGAATTATAAGTAATCAAAGTCATAATAATATTCAAGGCACACAAGCCACAAGTCTAACTACGGACATAAAGGAGCCATGCTATCTATCCGTCTTCTAGCGCACTCGAGGGGACTACTCATCACCTGAAAACACAAGGGTAGCACCCGTCAGCAAATAATGTTGGTAACCCACCAATACACGTTAAGTATCATAATATATAGATATAATAAAAACCATTTGAGATAGAGGAATACAGTATATATATCCTTTAAAACGAGAAGAGGAAACATCAATAGACTCATAGCATCACTCTCAATCAAGACCAACAACAACAATACTCAACAAGGCAATAAGGACAACATAAGCAACATACCTAACAACAAGGTACAACCTACCATAATCAAGGTAGAGTTCACATTAGACATGCTCATAAGCAATGAAAGATAAGGATTCATAATCAATCAACAAATATCAAGATTCAAGTTCCAACCTTATGCCCAGTTCCAACCTTATGGCTACCCCCGGCATTATTTCAGTTCCAACCTTTACCTTCGAGTGCCACCCTGTACACTGAGTCCAACCTTATTCCTCCTGGGACTGTCGTCCCCCACCAATCATACCTCCGATCATTATACGCCGAACTCTCAGTACAAGAGGGTACCATTAAATATCATAGTAACATACCACCGATCTCATGAGCAAAGCTCAGTAACAATACCACCAATCTCATAGTAACACATAGTCATCATCAAGAGGATTGAGGCTCATCAATAGCCCAATCTAGCATCAATAAACGTAAACAACATATGCACAAGATCATGTTAAGGAATCTAGCGATAGAATTCAAGGAAGGACACGATTCAACCATCAAATAACGATACAACAACGATAGACCTTAATCCAAAGGTTAACGTGATTAGCAACACAAGTTGCCAATACTCACAAGGAAATGAAGGAACAACGCATACTAGCATCATTCAATATCATAACTAGCATGTACATCAAAAGGAGAAACATAACGGTTCAATCAAACGTCAACACTTTCACATTAATCCAACGAATCACAAAGTTGGACCATAAGCACGATTCAAGACTCACAATCTTATAACGGATACTTAGGACACCATTCTAGACGTATGAAACATCAAAGGAGACACACAATTGCCCAAGGATTCAACAAAGCAGAGGCCAAAGCACAACGTACCAGTGGGCGGAACGGTGGGTGGACAACCACCCACCGACCCCCTTCATGTGTACCAACGGGTGTAACCGCGGGTGGGCCTCTACCCGCGACTCTGCCCGCCGGTACAAGCCACTCCACCCGCGGGTGGAATGGCGGGTGGACAGCCACCCGCTGTTCCGCCCGCAGGTACAACCCTGTACCCACGAAAATACCTTCGGGGAAAAATATCAACATCTCCAAGTCCAAGTCCAAAACACCCCAAATCTCACATTCAACAAGGAAACGACTTGAACACATGAATAGCTCAAAGAATAGCATTTATGAACCCTAGATACAAGCTCTAAACATGCATAAACACAAGATTATGCATCAAATCACTCACAACATCAAGAACAACCATAGAATGTCAAGAAATCATCATAACAAGTGTAAAATAGGTTTTGTAAAGCATGGGTTACCTTTGTAGACCACAAATCTCTTCCTCAGACTCCTAGACTTCCCCTTGGAGTTCCTCCTCACCCAAATCTTCTCAACAAAACCAATAACCACAACAAAAACCATTCTTAGATAAAGGCAACGGAAGACCAACCACAAACACCAACTAAGTTAAGATCTTACCATTCCTAATGCTTTAATGGTGGAAAGGTGTAATCTTGAAGAATTTCCTTGTAAGGAAGAAGGTGGACTCAACTTGGCTTGGGAAGAAAACTACTATTCTAGAGAGAGGGTGGAGAGTTTAGAGTGTCTTGCCAAATGAGAGGAAATGAATATGATCTTGCTCGGGAAAGGCTTGAATGCCAAGCAAATGTAAAAAGACAAGCATACCCTTACTAAAAGGCTAGGAAGACAAAAAGGCCATGTACAACTTATAAAGCTCAAAGTCCCTTTTGAATAAGTCAATTGACCAAGGGATTGGTCAATTTAAATCCTCCGACTTTCAATTAAGGAATTTGAAGGGAAAATTCATGAGAAGGCTTAGAATTAATTACATAATTAATTCTAGTTAAAGATTGGATTTTCGGGGTATCACAGCCATAGGCGTTGATTTACTTTGGCGGCAAGAAACAACACTTATATTTACATATTGGATGGATGAGTGCTATAATGCAATAACTTTCCCAAATGAAAAAAAAGGTAATGATTACAACATTAATTAAAGGGCGACAATTCAAAAAAAAAAAAAAAGAATAAAAAGCAATTCCAATTTCGGCCCGAGATGCAATTTCATTCCAATTTCACATAGAATTCCTATTTCCACGGGGATTGGTTCTAGGCTTCTAGCTATAAAATTCCACATTCTCCAACCCTAATATTCATATAGAGATCTTGGGAAACAAGAAAGAGAGAAATCAAGAGCCACAAGTTATCTTAAGAAATAAGAAGAGGACTAGGGAGATTTGGGAGAATCGTCTGGTTCATTCTTGTACTCTTTTGATAATTTGTATTACCTTTATTATTATTTGATATGTATAATTTATCCATGTTTGGCTAAATTCCATTAGAGATTCTTGGGTAAAAAGTGTTTATGAACCGATGTGTCTATGCTATCAGATTCTTTAATATATTATTATTTGGGTTTTAAACTTGTGTGGCAATTGTGATTATATTGTTTGATGCTTGTAATTAATTGCCATAGTTACTTGTTTCATTTGCTATCTTTGTGTCACAACGGGAGTTGGGCATAATTTAGGGCACACAGAATTGCACCTAACTGTTGCACCTTGGGAAAAGGTAATTTTGTTAGGAAGTTTAATTCTCGATTATTGCACATCGGGAGATGGTAGTAGTTAGGAATTTGTTATGATGCATGATTCTATTTTATTAGGTGTTTATATCACGGGAGTGGATATTCACTAGTGTTAGGGACTACGGGAGTAGCTCTATACAACTTTGCATCCGTATACTTGTTAAACCCAGATTTAATATTACATTAGGTTAGGCACTAGGGGATTAAACACTTAAATCCCATGAATCTCAATCTCTCTCTCTCTATTATTTTCATTACCCTGAATCATTGCTTTATTTTATTTATTTATTGCAACCGTCCAAGTCAATCGTTAGGATTAGCTTTATAGAATAAATTAGTAATTGGTGCTTAATACCCCACTTCCCTGTGGATCGATAACTCGTTACTCTGAGTAATTATTTGTTTGAAAATATACTACAATCAGGTCGCATGGTAGTACTTTGTGTTGCGGTCTCCTGAAGTTATCCACTCCTCACGAGATCTTTGGAACCATGCAAGTTCTTCGAGGTAAAGAATTTTCTCCATCTCCTTTCTTAGTTTAGCTTCGAGTTTTATTAAACCTCTATTCCAGATGTGATCCAATTTCTTTTGGATCCCTTCAAGTCTTGCTAGGGTCCTGTGTTTTCGTTTCTCAAGATCCCCGATAGTGTTCCTGCTCCAATCTTTAAGAGTTTCTCTCATACTTCCAAGTTGTCATTGAAACCATTTGACCCTAGGTTTGCCCAAGTATTTTTCACCACATTTACAAAATCCTTGTGCGTTGCCCAAGAAGCTTGGAACTGGAATCTGCGTTCAGTTTTGTTTTTGTGTGGTCTCGTTAAGTTTAGCATGATAGGGTTGTGATCTGAAGAGAATCATGGTAAGTGAGTGATGTTGGATTCAAGATATTCCTCCAACCATTCCTCAGTTACGTTGCAGCTCTATAAGTTTCATATCCACAACCCTTTTCCAAGTAAACCGCGATCCATTAAACCCAAATCAATCAGCCTTTCGTTATCAATCCATTGAATGAAGTCTCTGCTTCGTCTTTCGTTAAAAGAGCTGGGGTAGCTCACTTCCTCGCTGTCAACAACTGCGTTAAAATCGCCCATGGCGATTCAGGGAGCAACCAAGTTGCAAGCAACCTAGTTTTAACTACTCCAAAGTCTGCGCCTGAGATCTATGCTCGGACTGCCATAAACCACTACTAGACTCCACTGTTTTTTGTAGGAATCTCGATATCCATTTTGATGAATTGGGGATTGGTTTTCGAGATATTGACATTGAGGGAGTTATTCCAAAGGACCCATATTCCTCTACTCATGCCCATGCCTCCACCCTAACCCAAATGTCAAAATTTAGCTTGATACAAACGTCATTTGTACCATTACCTGAAATTTTAGGCTCAAGAATATAGAAGCAAATAGGATTATACTGCCTAATGATCGAGAGAGCGGTCCTCAAGAATTTTTCTAGGCTGACCCCTGACAATTCCTGACGATAAAAATCATGGGAGACAAAACAAAAAAGCAACCGCGGAAAATAACTAGCAACGAAGCAAACGAAAGCACAAGGATGGTGAACCTCAGGCAGCGTCCCCTTCCAGGGTGCCACCCTTTCCACCTCCCTCCATACAGTCATGCCACGAATCCTCATCCAGAGCCATTTTGTCTTGACTTGGGGATCACTGTGGTGTTCATTAGAGTTAAGAATAGTCATACCTTGGGTGAGGCTGAGGTCAGGATTGTTGTTTACAATTTCACTCATCGATATAGGATTGTTCTTTGAGCCTCTTGCAAGAGTATTGCAGTCCTCCGCAGTGGCACAATTGGGTTTCGCGTGGACCTTGGACGTGTTTGCTCCATTTGCGTTTCCATTCCCCTTCATAGAACTCGATGGGTTATTTTTAGAAGTCTGTTGTTTATCGTTGAGTATTTGCTTCTCGATAACTTGAATTGTTAGTCTCTTTCCCTTTCT
Source organism: Ipomoea nil (assembly GCF_001879475.1). Classification (NCBI taxonomy): domain Eukaryota; kingdom Viridiplantae; phylum Streptophyta; class Magnoliopsida; order Solanales; family Convolvulaceae; genus Ipomoea; species Ipomoea nil. The sequence continues at coordinate 3,617,960 of NW_017618711.1, forward strand.
TTTTAGCATCTGTCCACCAGTGTTAGGGTTTCCCTCTTTTTCCACGTCAGTGTGCTCATTATTGCACTTTATAGACGTTTCCGTATCTTCTTCTCCTATGGAATCTCCGAGAACACAGACCTAGAATCCCCGCTATTCCCGGGATTTTTCCCATTACCATTTTCCCCTTGATTCACTTGGTTTCCTTTCTAACTAGGTTTGACGTTGTTGTGGTCACCATTATCTTTACCATGCTTGGCATTATTCCAACCATTTTGGTTGTTATTCTGTCTGTAATTCTTTTTTTGGTGCAACATCCATGATCTGTATGATTTCGTAACTTCCGGTTGTATCTCCAAGTAACCGTTTTCTTGGTTTCGGTGACCCTTCTTTGCCTCCGTCTTATCGCCACCATCCTCCACCGCTGGTTCCTCGCCTTCCCCCTTGGTTAGACCATCTACCATCAGCTTCAAAGATGAGTTAAAGCTTAAGTTAAAATGTTTGTATTTACTCTTAATAAAACTCTAGTGATCCTATAATACAGGTATGAGACTGTATGTTACAGTCTACGTAATTTTGAAATCAATTCTCATACTCTCATAATTAAAAACTGAAATAATCCTTTAAAAAAAAAACAATAACACACCAATTGAAAAACATACTAGTATAATTTCAGCTCATACCTACATTAATGGGGGTGTAGCCCATATGGTAGAGCGCATGCTTTGCATGCGAGAGGCACGGGGTTTGATTCTTTGCGCTTCTAGGTGGTTGGTTTTATAAAACCAAGGGTTTTTCCAGTACCCATTATGAATGAGAGCGCTTGCTAAGCATGCGAGATGTACGGGGATCGATGCCCTGCATCTCCAATCATATTCCACAATAATTCATAACCAATGGTTTTCAAGGCGCAACACCGAATGGTTGGAATAATCCCAAGGCGAGAAGGAATTACAGACATAATAATTCCAAGGCGAAGAACCAGATGTTGGTACCAAAAAGGAATTATAGACAGAATAACAACCAAAATGGTTGGAATAATTCCAATGCCAAACATGGTAAAGATAATGGTGACAACAACGACGTCAAACCGAGTCAGACCCACAGTAACACTCTAATTGACAAACATACTAGTATAATTTCAGCTAATCCCCACATTAATGGGGGTGTAGCTCATATGGTAGAGTGCTCGCTTCACATGCGAGAGGCATTGGGTTTAATTACGCAGACCTCCAGGTGGTTGGTATTGTTGACATTTAATCGAATCAATTGAATTTATCTATTTAAAAGGGATTTTGATTCCAATTGACAAACATACTAATATAATTTCAACTCATACCCATATTAATGTGGGTGTAACTCATATGGAAGAGCACTTGTTTCGCATGCGAAAAGCACGGGGTTTGATTCCCTACACCTCCAGGTGGTTAGTTTTGTTAACATTTAATTGAATTAATTCAAACTACCTATTTAAAAGTGATTTTGATTCCAATTGACAAACATACTAGTATAATTTCAGCTTATACCGACATTCACGGGGGTGTAGCTCATATGGTAGAGCGCTCGCTTCGCATGCGAGAGGCACGGGGTTTGATTCCACCTCCAGGTGGTGTGTGTATATGTATATGTATATGTATATGTATGTATATACATAGTCAAACCTAGTCATATACATTTTGATTCCAATTAACAAACATACTAGTATAATTTCAGCTCATACCTACATTTATGGGGGTGTAGCTCAAATCGTAGAGCGCTCGCTTTGCATGCGAGAGGCACGAGGTTCGATTCCCTGCACCTCCAGGTCGTTTGTTTAAATGTGATGTCAAATATATATATATATGTATATATATATATATATATATATATATATATATATATATATATATATATATATATATATATATATATATTGAATGAGATTGCGGTTGGGGATGTAGCTCAGATGGTAGAGCGCTCGCTTAGCATGCAAGAGGTACGGGGATCGACAATGTGCAACGACGTCAAACCTAGTCAGACCGACCATAGTAACACTCCAATTGACAAACATAGCAGATCGACAATGTGTAACGACGTCAAACCTAGTCAGACCGACCATAGTAACACTCCAATTGACAAACATAGCATAAGTTCAGCGTAGACCTCCATGTGGTTGTATATGGGGGTGTAGACCTCCATTTGAGTTCAGCATAAGTCAAACCTAGTCATATACATTTTGATTCCAATTAACAAACATACTAGTATAATTTCAGCTCATACCTACATTTATGGGGGTGTAACTCAAATGGTAGAGCGCTCGTTTTGCATGCGAGAGGCACGAGGTTCGATTCCCTGCACCTCCAGGTGGGGTCAAATATATATATATATATATATATATATATATATATATATATATATATATATATATATATATATATATATATTGAATGAGATTGCGGTTGGGGATGTAGCTCAGATGGTAGAGCGCTCGCTTTGCATGCAAGAGTTACGGGGATTGATACGTCGCATTTCCATTCATTCATAACTAATTGTTTTCAATGTGCAACGATGTCAAACCTAGTCATACCGACCATAGTAACACTCCAATTGACAAACATAGTATAAGTTCAGCGGTTCAGCGCAGACCTCCATGTGGTTGGTTTTGTCGACATTTAATCGAATTAATTCAATTTATCTATTTAAAAGTGATTTTAATTCCAATTAACAAACATACAAGTATAATTTCAGTTAAACCCTACAATCATGGGGGTGTAGCTCATATGGTAGAGCGCTCGCTTCGCATGCGAGAGGCACGGGGTTCGATTCTTTGAACCTCTAATTAGGTTCATAAAAAATCAATGTGCAACAACGTCAAACCTAGTCAGACCGATCATAGTAACACTCCAATTGACAAAACATACTAGTATACCCACACAACATACAAGTATACCCACATTAATGGGGGTGTAGCTCATATGGTAGAGCGCTCCATCAATGTGCAACGACGTCAAACCTAGTCAGACCGATCATAGTAACACTCCAATTGACAAATCAAACTAGTATACCTACATTAATAGGGGTAGTGCTAGTCAGACTGACCATAGTAACACTCCAATTGACAAACATACTACCTAGTTAGACCGACTATAGAAACACTCCAATCGACAAACATACCGACCGTCAATTCCAATTGACAAACATACTACCTAGTCAGACCGACCGGCAATTGACAAACATACTAGTTTAAGTAATGTGGGTGTAGCTCACAAACATACTAGTATACCCACATTAATAGGGGTGTAGCTCACACGGTAGAGCCGTTAGCCCCCGGTTCAACTCATACCCACATTAATGGGGGTGTAGCTCACAAACACACTAGTATACCCACATTAATGGGGGTGTAGCTCACAAACACACTAGTATACCCACATTAATAGGGGTGTATCTCACATGGTAAGCTCATACCCACATTAATGGGGGTGTAGCTCATACCCACATTAATAGGGGTGTAGCTCATAAACGTACTCCCGGTTTAGCTCATACCCACATTAATGGGGGTCTAGCTCATAAACATACTAGTATACCCACATTAATAGGGGTGTAGCTCACACGGTAGAGCCGCCAGCCCCCGGTTCAGCTCATACCCACATTAATAGGGGTGTCGCTCACAAATATACTAGTATACCCACATTAATATGGGTATAACTCACACGGTAGAGCCGCCATCCCCCGGTTCAGCTCATACCCACATTAATAGGGGTGTAGCTCACAAACATACTAGTATACCCACGTTTATATGGGTGTAGCTCACACGGTAGAGCCGCCAGCCCCCACATTAATGGGGGTATAGCTCACATGGTAGAGCGCAGGCACGGGGTTTGATTCCCCAGACCTCCAGGTGGTTGGTTTTGTCGACATTTAATCGAATTAATTCGATTTATCTTTTTAAAAGTTATTTTGATTCCAATTGACAAACAAACTAGTATAATTTCAGCTCATATATACATTTATGGGAGGTGTAGCTCATATGGTAGAGCGCTCGCTCTACATGCCAGAGGTACGGGGTTTGAATCCTCGCACCTCCAGGTCGTTTGTTTAAATGTGATGTTGAATTCATAACCAATGGTTTTCAATGTGCCCCCGTACCCCGCTTCTCCAATCATTCATAACCAATGGTTTTCAATGTGAAACGACGTCAAACCTAGTCAGAGTAACACTCCAATCGACAAACATACTAGTATAAGTTCAGCTTTATGGGGGTGTTGCTAACAAACATACTAGTATACCCACATTAATAGGGGTGGTTTTCAATGTGCAACGACGTCAAACCGGATCGGCTCATAACAACATTAATGGGGGTGTAGCTCACAACCATACTAGTATACCCACATTAAAAGAAGTGTAGCGCACATGGTAGATCCGCCAGCCCCCAATTCAGCTCATACCCACATTAATGGGGGTGTAACTCACAAACATACTTGTTTACCCACATTTATAGGGGTGTAGCTCACATGGTAGAGCCAGCCCAAACTTTAATGGGAGGAGTAGCTTACATGGCAGAGCGCAGGCACGGCGTTTGATTCCTCAGACCTCCAGATGTTTGGTTTTGTCGACATTTAATCCAATTAATTCATTTTATATATTTAAAAGTGATTTTGATTCCAATTGACAAACATACTAGTATAATTTCAGCTCAAACTTACATTCAAGGGGGTGTAGCACATATGTTAGAGCGCTCGCTTCGCATGGGAGAGGCACGGGGTTCGATTCCCCGCACCTCAACCCATAGTAACACTCCAATTAACAAACATACTAGTATAAGTTCAACGGTTCAACTCAAACCCACATTAATGGGGGTGTAGGTCACAAACATACTAGTATACCCACATTAATTGGGGTGTTCCTCACATGGTATAGCCGCCAGCTCCCACGTTAATGGGGGTGTAGCTCACATTGTAGAGCGCAAGAACGGGGTTTGATTCCCCCGACTTCCAGGTTGTTGGTTTTGTCGACATTCTTCCAGGTCGTTTGTTTAAATGTGATGTCAAATATATATATATATATATATATATATATATATATATATATATATATATATATATATATATATATATATATATATATATATATATATATATATATATATATATATATATATATATATATATATATATATATATATATATATATATATATATATATATATATATATAGAATGAGATTGCGGTTGGGGATGTAGCTCAGATGGTAGAGCGTTCGCTTAGCATGCAAGAGGTACGGGGATCGACAATGTGCAACGACGTCAAACCTAGTCAGACCGACCATAGTAACACTCCAATTGAAAAACATAGTATAAGTTCTGCGGTTCAGCACAGACCTCCAGGTGGTTGGTTTTGTCGACATTTAATCGAATTAATTCAATTTATCTATTTAATAGTGATTTTAATTCCAATTTACAAATATAAAAGTATAATTTCAGCTAAACCCTACATTCATGGGGGTGTATCTCATATGGTAGAGCGCTCGCTTCGCATGGGAGAGGCACGGGGTTCAATTCCCTGCACCTCCAATCAGGTTCATAAACAATTAATGTGCAACGTCAAACCTAGTCAGATTGACCATAGTAACACTCCAATTGACAAAACATACTAGTTTAAGTTCAGCGGTTCAGCTCATACCCATATTAATAGGGGTGTAGCTCACGTGGTAGAGCCGTTAGCCCCCGGTTCAGCTCATACCCACATTAATGGGGGTGTAGCTCACAAACACAGGTAGACTGACCGTAGTAACACTCCAACTGACAAACATACTAACATACTAGTTTAAGTTCAGCGGTTCAGCTCATAGCCACATTAATGTGGGTGTAGCTCACAAACATACTAGTATACCCACATTAATAGGGGTGAAGCTCATATGGTAGAGCCGTTAGTCCCCGGTTCACCTCATACCCACATTAATGGGGGTGTAGCTCACAAACACACTAGTATACTGTAACACCCCAGATTTTCAAGACATTTTAAGCTTATATAATAAAGGTAATATCTCATTACATCCCAAAGTATATCATAAGTGTACGGGGTGCTATGCCACACCTGGGCTAGAGAACCCAGGTGCACAGGCTGTCTAACTAATATCCATTGAAACACAATGCATAATATGGCACGCAGGCCGAAAGGGAAACTACTCTACTTCTACGCTCCAGTTCTAGCGCGCTCCAGTGCTCTAGTCCTCTGTGCCTGAAAGCCAAATATATCTGTTCAGCGAGAGATGCTGGTAACCCACTCCAACGCGTTGAAATACAATACATATAGAGATATATATAGATATACGAAAACCATTTTGAGCATGAAGATATATCCTACGAACACTAGCTTTAAAACCGGGAATGACTCGACAGATAAGGCCAGACACAAGCACAGTTATAACGAGCATATGCAGTTCACAACAGATAAGGCAGATAAGGCAAAGCATAAACAATGATCATAACCCAACATGAACAATCCCCAATATAAATCCCATAGTCACATCCCCCAAGACACTCGTAATCACAACTCGTCCAGGTCACAACACATAACACACTTTGTTGGCGCCACAGGACCAATTGCATGCCCATACATGAGGGTCAGCGCATATAGCTCTGACACGGCCCCGCAGCACCCTGCCCCGTATCGCAACACAGAGGGGTCGATCGCAACCGACCGATGAACCGCAGCTCATCATAGTGTTTGATCGCAACCAAACAGTGGACCACAGCCCAAGAGAATGTCATCTGACCGCAGCCAGGAAAAAGGACGAACCGCAGCTCGTATAGAAACGTTTGATCGCAACCAAACGGTGGACCGCAGCCCAAGAGTATCAATCTGACCGCAGCCAGCTTCTGAACCGCAGCTCAGGATAACCAATCCGATCGCAACCGAATTGGGGTAACACACACATAACACATAGCAAGCACATGCAACCCACATTACACATTAGGAAGGGGGAGAAAACGTATAACAAAACCTATGCGTGATCCATCACTTACTAAGAATAGTCCTAAGGGGTTCATACTTCTTCCACTTAGGTCAACGGGATACCAATTCAACTAGCATGCAATATAATAGACTCATAAACCTACGAACGGTACCCGAAACATCAAACTAGACATAGGCACGATAAACGGAGTCCGTTGGGACACCACGGGGAACGGGGAACATCAAACGGGGAAGCCGAGATCCCGGGTGGGATGAATTTCCAGCGGGTAGCCGGTGGGTGGGGGCCACCCGCCAGCTGCCTGCTGGAGAATACTGTTCCGGGCAGCGGGTCGCCGGCGGGCAGCTGCCCGCCCGCCGGCCACCCGCTGCCGGGCGGTGTTTCACGGCCGTGGGTAGGTGGCGGGTCCCCTACCCCCCACTGACTCTTTTCACACACTTTACGCCCCGGGAACCGTTGTGGAACCCGAAACCATGCTTAGACACTTTACAACGCAATTAATGACAACACGTAGACAATTAACGAATCAAATACAAGGAACGAACGACACATAACCTATCATGCTTTTCTAAATATAATCAACACCCCAAACATGCGATTTCCCCACCCGATAATCCAAGAATAAGATCATACGATACAACCTAGGGTTCTAATCACTTTTATATCAACAAGAATACGGTTCGTCTTCTAATTGCAAGATTCGGTAAGAATAACACATAAACATCAAGAGCATCACATAATTATCAAGAACAACACATAATCATCAAGAACTCCATATAATTATCAAGAACACCATAATTATCAAGAATCTCCCAATATCAAGATTATCAAGATCCCCCATGGGATCATCACATCAATTACCAATAATAATCATCATAACTTGCCAATACACAATAATATGGGGAAACCCTAAGGGGGAATTATAACTATGAAAATAGGTTTTGTTGAGACATGGGTTACCTCTTAGCCTTAATTAATTCCTTGGCTATGAAGGATCTTTCTTTAAGCTTCCTTGCTTTCTTGATTTCTCCTAAGGGGATTCTTGGAGCTCTTTTGGGGTGGTGGGGCGTTATTTTTGTGGGAAGTTCTAGGTGCCTCCTAAGTTCCCTATTTATATATTTAGGAGTCCTAATTAGGAACTAATATTATAGGCTCGCTAATTCTATTCCTTTTGGAACTAAGGATTGGGTTTAGGGGTTGGGTTTATATATGAGGGCCCATGGACTATGGTGGGCTCATTATGATTTATTCTTTCTCTTGGGCTATTGATTAATTAATTAAATGGTTTTAGGGGCCGTAACACGGGGTGTTACATATACCCACATTAATAGGGGTGTCAGCCCCCGGTTCAGCTCATACCCACATTAATGGGGGTGTAGCTCATAAACATTCTAGTATACCCACATTAATAGGGGTGTAGCTCACATGGTAGAGACGCCAGCCCCCGGTTCAGCTCATACCCACATTAATAGGGATGTAGCTCACAAACATACTAGTATACCCACATTAATATGGGTGCGGCTCACACGGTAGAGCCGCCATCCCCCAGTTCAGCTCATACCCACATTAATAGGGGTGAGCTCACAAACATACTAGTATACCCACATTTATATGGGTGTAGCTCACACGGTAGAGCCGCCAGCCCCCACATTAATGGGGGTGTAGCTCACATGGTAGAGCGCAGGCACGAGGTTCAATTCCCCAGACCTCCAGGTGGTTGGTTTTGTCGACATTTAATCGAATTAATTCAATTTATCTACTTAAAAGTTATTTTGATTCCAATTGACAAACAAACTAGTATAATTTCAGCTCATACCTACATTTATGGGGGTGTAGCTCATATGGTAGAGCGCTCGCTCTGCATGCCAGAGGCACGGGGTTTGAATCCTCGCACCTCCAGGTGGTTTGTTTAAATGTGATGTTGAATGAGATTGCGGTTGGGGATGTAGCTCAGATGCTAGAGCGCTCGCTTAGCATGCGAGAGGTACGGGGATCGATACCCCGCATCTCCAATCATTCATAACCAATGGTTTCCAATGTGCAATGACGTCAAACATAGTCAAACCGACCATAGTAACACTCCAAACACCTAACATACTAGTATACCCACATTAATAGGAGTGTAGCTCACACGGTAGAGCGCAGGCACGGGGTTTGATTCCCCAGACCTCGAGGTGGTTGGTTTTGTCGACATTTAATTCAATTTACCTATTTAAAAGTGATTTTGATTCTAATTGACAAACATACTAGTATAATTTTTGCCCATACCTATATCTATGGGGGTGTAGCTCATATGGTAGAGCGCTCGCTTTGCATGCGAGAGGCACGGGGTTCGATTCCCCGCACCTCCAATCGGGTTCATAACCAATCAATGTGCCACGACGTCAAACCTAGTCAGATCGACCATAGTAACACTCCAATTGACAAAACATACGAGTTTAAGTTCAGCGGTTCAGCTCATACCCATATTAATAGGGGTGTAGCTCACATGGTAGAGCCGTTAGCCTAGCCCCCGGTTCAGCTCATACCCACATTAATAGGGGTGTAGCTCACAAACACAGGTAGACCGACCGTAGTAACACTCCAACTGACAAACATACTAACATACTAGTTTAAGTTCAGCGGTTCAGCTCATAGCCACATTAATGTGGGTGTAGCTCACAAACATACTAGTATACCCACATTAATAGGGGTGAAGCTCATATGGTAGAGCCATTAGTCCCCGGTTCAGCTCATACCCACATTAATGGGGGTGTAGCTCATAAACACACTAGTATACCCACATTAATAGGGGTGTAGCTCACATGGTAGTCATACCCACATTAATGGGGGTGTAGCTCATAAACACACTAGTATACCCACATTAATAGGGGTGTAGCTCACATGGTAGAGCCGTCGGCCCATACCCACATTAATGGTGGTGTAGCTCATAAACATTCTAGTATACCCACATTAATAGGGGTATAGCTCACATGGTAGAGACGCTAGCCCCCGGTTCAGCTCATACCCACATTAATAGGGGTGTAGCTCACAAACATACTAGTATACCCACATTAATATGGGTGTGGCTCACACGGTAGAGCCGCCATCCCCCGGTTCAGCTCATACCCACATTAATAGGGGTGTAGCTCACAAACATACTAGTATACCCACATTTATATGGGTGTAGCTCACACGGTAGAGCCGCCAGCCCCCACATTAATGGGGGTATAGCTCACATGGTAGAGCGCAGGCACGAGGTTCAATTCCCTAGACCTCCAGGTGGTTGGTTTTGTCGACATTTACTCAAATTAATTCAATTTATCTACTTAAAAGTTATTTTGATTCCAATTGACAAACAAACTAGTATAATTTCAGCTCATACCTACATTTATGGGGGTGTAGCTCATATGGTAGAGCGCTCGCTCTGCATGCCAGAGGCACGGGGTTTGAATCCTCGCACCTCCAGGTGGTTTGTTTAAATGTGATGTTGAATGAGATTGCGGTTGGGGATGTAGCTCAGATGGTAGAGCGCTCGCTTAGCATGCGAGAGGTACGGGGATTGATACCCCGCATCTCCAATCATTCATAACCAATGGTTTTCAATGTGCAACGACGTCAAACCTAGTCAGACCGACCATAGTAACACTCCAAACCCCTAACATACTAGTATACCCACATTAATAGGTGTGTAGCTCACACGGTAGAGCGCAGGCACGGGGTTTGATTCCCCAGACGTCGAGGTGGTTGGTTTTGTCGACATTTAATTCAATTTTACCTATTTAAAAGTGATTTTGATTCTAATTGACAAACATACTAGTATAATTTCTGCCCATACCTATATCTATGGGGGTGTAGCTCATATGGTAGAGTACTCGCATCGTATGCGAGAAGCACGGGGTTCGATTCCCCGCACCTCCAATCGGGTTCATAACCAATCAATGTGCCACGACGTCAAACCTAGTCAAATCGACCATAGTAACACTCCAATTGACAAAACATTCTATTTTAAGTTCAGCGGTTCAGCTCATACCCATATTAATAGGGGTGTAGCTCACATGGTAGAACCGTTAGCCTAGCCCCTGACATGGTATAGCCGTTAGCCTAGCCCCCGGTTCAGCTCATACCCACATTAATGGGGGTGTAGCTCACAAACACAGGTAGACCGACCGTAGTAACACTCCAACTGACAAACATACTAACATACTAGTTTAAGTTCAGCGGTTCAGCTCATAGCCAGATTAATGTGGGTGTAGCTCACAAACATACTAGTATACCCACATACTAGTATACCCACATTAATAGGGGTGAAGCTCATATGGTAGAGCCGTTAGTCCCCGGTTCAGCTCATACCCACATTAATGGGGGTGTAGCTCCCAAACACACTAGTATACCCACATTAATAGGGGTGTAGCTCACATGGTAGAGCCGTCAGCCCCCGGTTCAGCTGATACCCACATTAACGGGGGTGTAGCTCATAAACATTCTAGTATACCCACATTAATAGGGGTGTAGCTCACACGGTAGAGCCGCCAGCCCCCGGTTCAGCTCATACCCACATTAATAGGGGTGTAGCTCACAAACATACTAGTATACCCACATTAATATGGGTGTGGCTCACTCGGTAGAGCCGCCATCCCCCGGTTCAGCTCAAACCCACATTAATAGGGGTGTAGCTCACAAACATACTAGTATACCCACATTTATATGGGTGTTGCTCACACGGTAGAGCCGCCAGCCCCCACATTAATGGGGGTGTAGCTCACATGGTAGAGCGCAGGCACGAGGTTCAATTCCCCAGACCTCCAGGTGGTTGGTTTTGTCGACATTTAATCGAATTAATTCAATTTATATACTTAAAAGTTATTTTGATTTCAATTGACAAACAAACTAGTATAATTTCAGCTCATACCTACATTTATGGGGGTGTAGCTCATATGGTAGAGGGCTCGCTCTGCATGCCAGAGGCACGGGGTTTGAATCCTTGCACCTCCAGGTGGATTGTTTAAATGTGATGTTGAATGAGATTGCGGTTGGGGATGTAGCTCAGATGGTAGAGCGCTCGCTTAGCATGCGAGAGGTACGGGGATCGATACCCCGCATCTCCAATCATTCATAACCAATGGTTTTCAATGTGCAACGACGTCAAACCTAGCCAGACCGACCATTGTAACACTCCAAACCCCTAACATACTAGTATACCCACATTAATAGGTGTGTAGCTCACACGGTAGAGCGCTGGCACGGGGTTTGATTCCCCAGACGTCGAGGTGGTTGGTTTTGTCGACATTTAATTCAATTTACCTATTTAAAAGTGATTTTGATTCTAATTGACAAACATACTAGTATAATTTCTGCCCATACCTATATCTATGGGGGTGTAGCTCATATGGTAGAGTGCTCGCATCGTATGCGAGAAGCACGGGGTTCGATTCACCGCACCTCCAATCGGGTTCATAACCAATCAATGTGCCACGACGTCAAACCTAGTCAAATCGACCATAGTAACACTCCAATTGACAAAACATTCTATTTTAAGTTCAGCGGTTCAGCTCATACCCATATTAATAGGGGTGTAGCTCACATGGTAGAACCGTTAGCCTAGCCCCTGACATGGTATAGCCGTTAGCCTAGCCCCCGGTTCAGCTCATACCCACATTAATGGGGGTGTAGCTCACAAACACAGGTAGACCGACCGTAGTAACACTCCAACTGACAAACATACTAACATACTAGTTTAAGTTCAGCGGTTCAGCTCATAGCCAGATTAATGTGGGTGTAGCTCACAAACATACTAGTATACCCACATACTAGTATACCCACATTAATAGGGGTGAAGCTCATATGGTAGAGCCGTTAGTCCCCGGTTCAGCTCATACCCACATTAATGGGGGTGTAGCTCCCAAACACACTAGTATACCCACATTAATAGGGGTGTAGCTCACATGGTAGAGCCGTCAGCCCCCGGTTCAGCTGATACCCACATTAACGGGGGTGTAGCTCATAAACATTCTAGTATACCCACATTAATAGGGGTGTAGCTCACACGGTAGAGCCGCCAGCCCCCGGTTCAGCTCATACCCACATTAATAGGGGTGTAGCTCACAAACATACTAGTATACCCACATTAATATGGGTGTGGCTCACTCGGTAGAGCCGCCATCCCCCGGTTCAGCTCAAACCCACATTAATAGGGGTGTAGCTCACAAACATACTAGTATACCCACATTTATATGGGTGTTGCTCACACGGTAGAACCGCCAGCCCCCACATTAATGGGGGTGTAGCTCACATGGTAGAGCGCAGGCACGAGGTTCAATTCCCCAGACCTCCAGGTGGTTGGTTTTGTCGACATTTAATCGAATTAATTCAATTTATATACTTAAAAGTTATTTTGATTTCAATTGACAAACAAACTAGTATAATTTCAGCTCATACCTACATTTATGGGGGTGTAGCTCATATGGTAGAGCGCTCGCTCTGCATGCCAGAGGCACGGGGTTTGAATCCTTGCACCTCCAGGTGGATTGTTTAAATGTGATGTTGAATGAGATTGCGGTTGGGGATGTAGCTCAGATGGTAGAGCGCTCGCTTAGCATGCGAGAGGTACGGGGATCGATACCCCGCATCTCCAATCATTCATAACCAATGGTTTTCAATGTGCAACGACGTCAAACCTAGCCAGACCGACCATTGTAACACTCCAAACCCCTAACATACTAGTATACCCACATTAATAGGTGTGTAGCTCACACGGTAGAGCGCTGGCACGGGGTTTGATTCCCCAGACCTCGAGGTGGTTGGTTTTGTCGACATTTAATTCAATTTACCTATTTAAAAGTGATTTTGATTCTAATTGACAAACATACTAGTATAATTTCTGCCAATACCTATATCTATGGGGGTGTAGCTCATATGGTAGAGCGCTCGCTTCGCATGCGAGAGGCACGGGGTTCGATTCCCCGCACCTCCAATCGGGTTCATAACCAATCAATGTGCCACGACGTCAAACCTAGTCAGATCGACCATAGTAACACTCCAAATGACAAAACATACTAGTTTAAGTTCAGCGATTCAGCTCATACCCATATTAATAGGGGTGTAGCTCACATGGTAGAGCCGTTAGCCTAGCCCCTCACATGGTAGAGCCGTTAGCCTAGCCCCCGGTTCAGCTCATACCCACATTAATGGGAGTGTAGCTCACAAACACAGGTAGACCGACCGTAGTAACACTCCAACTGATAAACATACTACCATACTAGTTTAAGTTCAGCGGTTCAGCTCATAGCCACATTAATGTGGGTGTAGCTCATAAACGTACTAGTATACCCACATTAATAGGGGTGAAGCTCATATGGTAGAGCCGTTAGTCCCCGGTTCAGCTCATACCCACATTAATGGGGGTGTAGCTCACAAACACACTAGTATACCCACATTAATAGGGGTGTAGCTCACATGGTAGAGTCGTCAGCCCCCGGTTCAGCTCATACCCACATTAACGGGGGTGTAGCTCATAAACATTCTAGTATACCCACATTAATAGGGGTGTAACTCACATGGTAGAGACGCCAGCCCCCGGTTCAGCTCATACCCACATTAATAGGGGTGTAGCTCACAAACATACTAGTATAGCCACATTAATATGGGTGTGGTTCACTCGGTAGAGCCGCCATCCCCCGGTTCAGCTCATACCCACATTAATAGGGGTGTAGCTCACAAACATACTAGTATACCCACATTTATATGGGTGTTGCTCACACGGTAGAGCCGCCAGCCCCCACATTAATGGGGGTGTAGCTCACATGGTAGAGCGCAGGCACGAGGTTCAATTCCCCAGACCTCCAGGTGGTTGGTTTTGTCGACATTTAATCGAATTAATTCAATTTATCTACTTAAAAGATTTTTTGATTCCAATTGACAAACAAACTAGTATAATTTCAGCTCATACCTACATTTATGGGGGTGTAGCTCATATGGTAGAGCGCTCGCTCTGCATGCCAGAGGCACGGGGTTTGAATCCTCGCACCTCCAGGTGGTTTGTTTAAATGTGATGTTGAATGAGATTGCGGTTGGGGATGTAGCTCAGATGGTAGAGCGCTCGCTTAGCATGCGAGAGGTATGGGGATCGATACCTCGCATCTCCAATCATTCATAACCAACGGTTTTCAATGTGCAACGACGTCAAACCTAGTCAGACCGACCATAGTAACACTCCAAACCAGTCAGACCGACCATAGTAACACTCTAAACCCCTAACATACTAGTATACCCACATTAATAGGTGTGTAGCTCACACGGTAGAGCGCTGGCACGGGGTTTGATTCCTCAGACCTCGAGGTGGTTGGTTTTGTCAACAATTAATTCAATTTACCTATTTAAAAGTGATTTTGATTCTAATTGACAAACATACTAGTATAATTTCTGCCCATACCTATATCTGTGGGGGTGTAGCTCATATGGTAGAGCGCTCGCTTTGCATGCGAGAGGCACGGGGTTCGATTCCTCGCACCTCCAATTGGGTTCATAACCAATCAATGTGCCACGACGTCAAACCTAGTCAGATCGACCATAGTAACACTCCAATTGACAAAACATTCTATTTTAAGTTCAGCGGTTCAGCTCATACCCATATTAATAGGGGTGTAGCTCACATGGTAGAACCATTAGCCTAGCCCTTCACATGGTAGAGCCGTTAGCCTAGCCCCCGGTTCAGCTCATACCCACATTAATGGGAGTGTAGCTCATAAACACAGGTAGACCGACCGTAGTAACACTCCAACTGACAAACATACTAACATACTAGTTTAAGTTCAGCGGTTCAGCTCATAGCCACATTAATGTGGGTGTAATTCATAAACGTACTAGTATACCCACATTAATAGGGGTGAAGCTCATATGGTAGAGCCGTTAGTCCCCGGTTCAGCTCATACCCACATTAATGGGGGTGTAGCTCACAAACACACTAGTATACCCACATTAATAGGGGTGTAGCTCACATGGTAGAGTCGTCAGCCCCCGGTTCAGCTCATACCCACATTAACGGGGGTGTAGCTCATAAACATTCTAGTATACCCACATTAATAGGGGTGTAACTCACATGGTAGAGACGCCAGCCCCCGGTTCAGCTCATACCCACATTAATAGGGGTGTAGCTCACAAACATACTAGTATAGCCACATTAATATGGGTGTGGCTCACTCGGTAGAGCCGCCATCCCCCGGTTCAGCTCATACCCACATTAATAGGGGTATAGCTCACAAACATACTAGTATACCCACATTTATATGGGTGTTGCTCACACGGTAGAGCCGCCAGCCCCCA
Organism: Ipomoea nil; assembly: GCF_001879475.1. Classification (NCBI taxonomy): domain Eukaryota; kingdom Viridiplantae; phylum Streptophyta; class Magnoliopsida; order Solanales; family Convolvulaceae; genus Ipomoea; species Ipomoea nil. Next base: position 3,634,190 of record NW_017618711.1, read on the forward strand.
CATTAATGGGGGTGTAGCTCACATGGTAGAGCGCAGGCACGAGGTTCAATTCCCCAGACCTCCAGGTGGTTGGTTTTGTCGACATTTAATCGAATTAATTCAATTTATCTACTTAAAAGTTATTTTGATTCCAATTGACAAACAAACTAGTATAATTTCAGCTCATACCTACATTTATGGGGGTGTAGCTCATATGGTAGAGCGCTCGCTCTGCATGCCAGAGGCACGGGGTTTGAATCCTCGCACCTCCAGGTGGTTTGTTTAAATGTGATGTTGAATGAGATTGCGGTTGGGGATGTAGCTCAGATGGTAGAGCGCTCGCTTAGCATGCGAGAGGTACGGGGATCGATACCTCGCATCTCCAATCATTCATAACCAACGGTTTTCAATGTGCAACGACGTCAAACCTAGTCAAACCGACCATAGTAACACTCCAAACCCCTAACATACTAGTATACCCACATTAATAGGTGTGTAGCTCACACGGTAGAGCGCTGGCACGGGGTTTGATTCCCCAGACCTCGAGGTGGTTGGTTTTGTCAACATTTAATTCAATTTACCTATTTAAAAGTGATTTTGATTCTAATTGACAAATATACTAGTATAATTTCTGCCCATACCTATATCTGTGGGGGTGTAGCTCATATGGTAGAGCGCTCGCTTTGCATGCGAGAGGCACGGGGTTCGATTCCCCGCACCTCCAATCGGGTTCATAACCAATCAATGTGCTACGACATCAAACCTAGTCAGATCGACCATAGTAACACTCCAATTGACAAACATACCAGTATAAGTTTAGCGGTTCAGCGCATACCCACATTAATGGGGGTGGTTTTCAATGTGCAACGACCATAGTAGCACTCCAATTGATAAACATACTAGTATAAGTTTAACTGTTCAAATCACCCCCACATTAATGGGGGTGTATATCACAAACATACGAACACCCCCACATTAATGGGGGTGTATATCACAAACATACGAACACCCCCACATTAATGGGGGTGTATATCACAAACATACGAACACCCCCACATTAATGGGGGTGTAGATCACAAACATACTAGTATACCCATATTAATAGAGGTGTAGCTCACATGGTAGAGCCGCCAACCCCCACATTAATAGAGGTGTAGCTCACATGGTAGAGCCGCCAACCCCCACATTAATGGGGCTGTAGCTCACATGGTAGAGCCGCCAGCCCCCACATTAATGGGGTTATAGCTCAAATGGTAAAGCTGCCAGCCCACACATTAATGGGGGTGTAGCTCACAAGGTAGAGCGCGGGCACGGGGTTTGATTCCCCAGACCTCCAGGTGGTTGGTTTTGTCGACATTTAATCCAATTAATTATATTTATATATTGCCCTTAGGGTTGGGGTTCAGCCTTGGAAGAATTATATTTATGTATTTAAAAGTGATTTTGATTCCAATTGACAAACATACTAGTATAATTTCAGCTCATACCTATATTTATGGGGGTGTAGCTCATATGGTAAAGCTCTCGCTTCGCATGCAACAGGCACGGGGGTTCAATTCCCCGTTTTCCAGGTGGTTAGATATATATATATATATATATATATATATATATATATATATATGTATATATATATATATATATATATATATATATATATATATATATATATATATATATATATATATATATATATATATATATAAAATGAGATTGTGGTCGGGGTTGTAGCTCAGATGGTAAAGTGCTCGCTTAGCATGTGAGAGGAACAGGGATTGATACCCTGCATCTCCATCCATTCATTGGATGTGTATCTTACATGGTAGAATGCAGGCACGGGGTTTGATTTCCCAGACCTCCAGGTGGTTGATATTGTCGACATTTAATTCAATTTATCTATTTAAATGTGATTTCGATTCCAATTGACAAACGTACTCGTATAATTTCATCTCATACCTATATTTATGGGGGTGTAGCTCATATGGTAGAGTGCTCGCTTTGCATGCGAGAGGCACGGGGTTCGATTCCCCGCACCTCTAATCGGGTTCATAACCAATCAATGTGCCACGACGTCTCAACTGTTCAAATCACCCCCACATTAATGGGGGTGTAGATCACAAACATACGAACACCCCCACATTAATGGGGGTATAGATCACAAACATACTAGTATACCCACATTAATAGAGGTGTAGCTCACATGGTAGAGTCGCCAGCCCCCACATTAATGGGGGTGTAGCTCACAAGGTAGAGCGCAGGCACGGGGTTTGATTCCCCAGACCTCCAAGTGGTTGGTTTTGTCGACATTTAATCCAATTAATTATATTTATATATTGCCCTTAGGGTTAGGGTTAAGCCTTGGAAGAATTATATTTATGTATTTAAAAGTGATTTTGATTCCAATTGACAAACATACTAGTATAATTTCAGCTCATACCTATATCTATGTGGGTGTAGCTCATATGGTAAAGCTCTCGCTTCGCATGTAACAAGCACGGGGTTCAATTCCTCGTTTTCCAGGTGGTTTAATATATATATATATATATATATATATATATATATATATATATATATATATATATATATATATATATATATATATATATATATATATATATATATATATATATATATATACAATGAATGAGATTGTGGTCGGGGTTGTAGCTCAGATGGTAAAGCGCTCGCTTAGCATGTGAGAGGAACGGGGATCGATACCCTACATCTCTATCCATTCATTAGATGTGTAGCTTACATGGTGGAATGCCCCATCAACCTCCAGGTGGTTGATATTGTCGACATTAATTCAATTTATTTATTTAAAAGTGATTTTGATTCCAATTGACAAACGTACTCATATAATTTCAGCTCATACCTATATTTATGGGGGTGTAGTTCAAATGGTAGAGCGCTCGCTTTGCATGCGAGAGGCACGGGGTTCGATTCCTCGCACCTCCAATCGGGATCATAACCAATCAATGTGCCATGACGTCAAACCTAGTCAGATCGACCATAGTAACACTTCATGCCACAAACCTAGTCAGATCGACCATAGTAACACTTCATGCCACAAACATACTAGAGGTGTAGCTCACCGGGGCGCAGGCACGGGGTTTGATTCCCCAGACCTCGAGGTGGTTGGTTTTGTCGACATTTAATCCAAATTCATTCAATTTACCTATTTAAAAGTGATTTTGATTCCAATTGACAAACATACTAGTATAATTTCAGCTCATACCTATATCTATGGGCCATGACGTCAAACCAATCAATGTGCCATGACGTCAAACCTAGTCAGATCGACCATAGTAACACTTCATGCCACAAACATACTAGAGGTGTAGCTCACCGGGGCGCAGGCACGGGGTTTGATTCCCCAGACCTCGAGGTGGTTGGTTTTGTCGACATTTAATCCAAATTCATTCAATTTACCTATTTAAAAGTGATTTTGATTCCAATTGACAAACATACTAGTATAATTTCAGCTCATACCTATATCTATGGGGGTGTAGCTCATATGGTAGAGCGCTCGCTTCGCATGCGAGAGGCACGGGGTTCGATTCCCCGCACCTCCAATCGGGTTCATAACCAATCAATGTGCCATGACGTCAAACCAAGTCAGATCGACCATAGTAACACTCCAATTGACAAACATACTAGTATAAGTTAAACATACTAGTATAAGTTTAGCGGTTTAGCGCATACCCACATTAATGGGGGTGGTTTTCAATGTGCAACGACCATAGTAACACTCCAATTGACAAACATACTTGTATAAGTTCAACTCCCCACATTTATGGGACTGTAGCTCGGTTCAGCGCATACCCACATTAATGGGGGTGGTTTTCATTGTGCAACGACCATAGTAACACTCCAATAGACAAACATACTAGTATAAGTTCAACTCCCCACATTTATGGGGTTGTAGCTCACATGGTAGAGCAGCCAGCCTCCACATTAATGGGGGTGTAGCTCACATGGTTGAGCGCAGACACGGGGTTTGATTTCCCAGACCTCCAGGTGGTTGGTTTTGTCGACATTTAATCCAATAAATTATATTTATGTATTTAAAAGTGATTTTGATTACAATTGACAAACATTCGACCATAGTAACACTCCAATTGACAAACATACTAGTATAAGTTTAGCGGTTCAGCGCATACCCACATTAATGGGGGTGGTTTTCAATGTGCAACGACCATAGTAACACTCCAATTCACAAACATACTTGTATAAGTTCAACTCCCCACATTTATGGGACTGTAGCTCGGTTCAGCGCATACCCACATTAATGGGGGTGGTTTTCATTGTGCAACGACCATAGTAACACTCCAATAGACAAACATACTAGTATAAGTTCAACTCCCCACATTTATGGGGCTGTAGCTCACATGGTAGAGCAGTCAGCCTCCACATTAATGGGGGTGTAGCTCACATGGTTGAGCGCAGGCACGGGGTTTGATTTCCCAGACCTCCAGGTGGTTGGTTTTGTCGACATTTAATCCAATAAATTATATTTATGTATTTAAAAGTGATTTTGATTCCAATTGACAAACATACTAGTATAATTTCAGCTCATACCTATATCTATGGGGGTGTAGCTCATATGGTAAAGCGCTCGCTTCGCATGCGAGAGGCACAGGGTATATATATATATATATATATATATATATACAATGAATGAGATTGTGGTCGGGGATGTAGCTCAGATGATAGAGCACTCGCTTAGCATGTGAGAGGTACGGGGATTGATACCCTGCATCTCCAATCATTCATCACCAATGATTTTGAATGTGCAACGACGACGTCACACCTAGTCTCTCCAATCGACAAACATATTAGTATAACTTCAACGGTTTAGCTCATACCCACATTAATGGGGGTGTAGCTCACATGGTAGAGCGCAGGCACGGGGTTTGATTCCCCAGACCTCCAGGTGGTTGATTTTGTCGACATTTTATCGAATTAATTCAACTTTTCCATTTTAAAGTGATTTTTATTCCAATTGACAAACTTACTAGTATAATTTCAGCTCATACGTATACCTATATTTATGGGGGTGCAGCTCATATGGTAGAGCGCTCGCTTTGCATGTGAGAGGCACGGGATTTGATTCCCCGCACCTCCAATTGGGTTCATAACCAATCAATGTGCAACGACGTCAAACATAGTACACTGCAATTGATAAACTTACAAGTAAAAGTTTAACGGTTCAGCTCATACCCACATTCATAGGGGTGTAGCTCGCAAACATACTCGTATACCCACATTAATAGGGGTGGTTTTCAATGTGCAACGACCATAGTAACACTCCAATTGACAAACATACGAGTATAAGTTCAGCGGTTCAAATCATACCCACATTAATGGGGGTGTAGCTCACAAACATACTAGTATACCCACATTAATAGAGGTGCCGCCAGCCCCCACATTAATGGGGGTGTAGCTCAAGGTAGAGCGCAGGCACGGGGTTTGATTCCCCAGACCTCCAGGTGGTTGGTTTTATTGACATTTAATCCAATTAATTTAATTTATGTATTTAAAAGTGATTTCGATTCTAATTGACAAACATACTAGTATAATTTCAGCTCATACCTATATTTATGGGGGTGTAGCTTATATGGTAAATCGCTCGCTTCGCATGCGAGAGGCACGGGGTTCAATTCCCCGTCCTCCAGATGGTTTGTTTTTAATGAGATGTTGAATATATATATATATATATATATATATATATATATATATATATATATATATATATATATATATATATACATATAATGAATGAGACTGCGGGTCGGGGATGTAGCTCAGATAATAGAGCGCTCGCTTAGCATG